>NW_021605040.1:0-885 GCF_004785775.1 Grammomys surdaster | reverse complement strand
AATTGTAAACTCAGACCAGCAAGATGGATGGCAAAGGCCTTTGGCTTGCGTTTGATCGCCAAAACCTAAAAGG
The DNA here is from genome assembly GCF_004785775.1 of Grammomys surdaster. Lineage (NCBI taxonomy): Eukaryota > Metazoa > Chordata > Mammalia > Rodentia > Muridae > Grammomys > Grammomys surdaster. The sequence goes on along the minus strand of NW_021605040.1, from coordinate 812 downwards.
TAGAAGGAGAGAACAGACTACTGAAAGTTGTTCTCTGGCCTCCACTGAGGCACACACACCTACAGACAGATGGACAGTGTGTATTTGTGTGTGGATGTACTGTGTGTGCATGTGTGTGTGTTTGGGTGTGTATGTACTGTGTGTGCATGTGTGTTTTTGTGTGTATGTTTGTGTTTATGTGTGTATGTGTGTTATGTGTGTGTGTTTGGGTGTGGATGTACTGTGTGTGCATGTGTGTGTGTTTGGGTGTGGATGTACTGTGTGTGCATGTGTGTGTGTTTGGGTGTGGATGTACTGTGTGTACATACATCTAGAGGCAAGAGGTCTTCGAGTGTCTTTCCTCAGGGCACTGTCCACAACACTTTTTACAAATCTAACTTAAATATGATCACATCCTGTCCCCACAGGCTTTGTTAGACAGAGTCTCTCAGTCCTGGAGAGCTGGCCTTGCTGAGAAGCCTAGGTCCCTTGGCCAGAGACACCCCAGGAAACCTTCTGAAAAAGTACTTATTTCAAATGCAGAGAACTGTGAGGAGAGAGATGAGACAATTGACTGGTGTGTCTTGTTTTGTTCTGTTTGTGATAACATTGTGCTGCATATAGTCTTGTATGGCCAGAAACTTGTTACACAGCCCGGGCTGGCCTTGAACCCATGGAAGTCCTTTAGCCTTGGTCTCCCAAGTGTTGAGTTTACAGCACAATGTCAAATCCAGTAAACAGGCTAGAGATGCCCATGGGATTAGGGACAAATTCTCTTAGCTTTCAGCACAATGGTCTCTGTTTCAGGAAGGCCTTCTTCCAGAAGCATCCAT
>NW_021605039.1:39688-50905 GCF_004785775.1 Grammomys surdaster | reverse complement strand
TCATATGCCATAAAGGACAGAAGAAGGTCCTCTGCACTACCAAGTGTCAGTGCCAGAAACATCTGAAGGGCACATCCCTCAAATGAGATAGTGTTGTCTTTGAGAAGAAAATCTAGTATGGCCTTGGGAATGATAACTGAAGGTTGGAGGAGATCCATGAGAGAGAGCTGCCAGAGCAGAAGATACATGGGCACATGGAGCCGGACATCCATAGTGATGACCAGCAGCAGCAGTCCATTGCTGGTCAAGGCTAAAAAGTACAGAGCTGTGATAGTGGCGCAGAGCAGTTCTGGAAAACTGCTATCATCTAGAATCCCCACCAAGATGAAGCCACTTTTTAAGGTAGAGTTGCAGACTTCCATTCTGTATGGTCTTCTTAGTTGCCTACAAAACATATGGATAGTTAGGTTTTGCTAATATCAACTTGATTTGCCAATAGTCATGTCAATAGCCCCTTATACTACCCAGCATGATCCCTAACAACAATGGGATCTTTCCAAATAGCTTTACTTCTTGATTTACCCCTCTCTATCTCTGTCTTACCATCTCTCTGTCATTGTTCTGTCTCTCAGTTGAATCATCATAAAGATTTATCTATGTACAGAATACGTAGTATAATAATTAAGAAATCACCTCACAAAGTACTACGCAGTATACAAAATCTGCAACATCTTTCCACAATGTTTAAAGTCTTTCTTAAGGTCAAATAAATATCCTAACGTGTCACTGTAGTATAATGTTTAGAAAATGGTCCTAAATAGTTTAGTTTCTGAAAAGAAAACATTGAATATGAAACTCTAAACTGATTTCAAAGAAACATTGTTGTTGTCTTTTTTCACATTTCGAGTTTTCAGGATCTGTGTTTTCAATTATGTGTTCATAACTCGGCTTGTACAAATCGTTCAGCTTGACACATGTATATTAGCATTTAATTTGTTTTCATTGGCCCCTCTGTCAGCCATTAGTAACTTAATAGTTAAATGGTATGAAAATATTAAACAAATATGTCTTGGCATTGGTTGATTTATGGTAGGTTTCAGTGTTACTCAGTGTTAGCAACATCCACAAGGTCTAATGACCTATGTTGAGATTTCTACAAGAAAGGAAGTACCCAGGCCTAGATTATAATACAGAATCTCTATTTATCTCAGTTGATTCTATATTCCATGATTTAGTATTAAATAATACTTTTATTTTTTAGTAAATTATGTTTTTTCAACAATTTCATATATGTCTATAATTTATTAGACTTGCCCCTCCTCAGACTCTCAAAGCCTTCTATCCTGGTTAATATTTAAAAAAATAAAATTAGGCAAGAAGGAAAAGGAGCTCAAGAAATCTGATTCTGTAGTTTCTGACTTAAGATTTTCTTTGAATTCTTTTTTTCCTACCTCAATGTTTTCAGGGTCTGGCTATGTATTTCATTAAAAGAGAGACATATCCTTAGTCAGGTTTTAAGAAATCTTGCTGCCTAACTACCTCAACTTCCCTTGGGATGCTTAAAGAGTGAATATCTTCACTACAGTTGAGATTGGATGTAGTTTACCTTGACAGCACTTACTTGGTTTATTTTGTTAACTTGCTGCGGTGTTTCAGGAGTCTGTGAAATATCAGGTCTCCGGGCAGTTGTGTTCTTCCTCTCATCTGCAAGTATAGTCTAGAGATAGAAGTGGTTGCAGCCAGACAGCTTATATGTTTTCAGTAGTTCCCTATGAAGTATGATGGTGGTTTCCCTATTATTAGGTATGAAAAGAAGTTATAGAAAATGTTCCCCATTACTTGTGGCATCAAAGGGACCCCACTAGCTTTTTGTTACTTTCCAGGCAGCTCTTCAATCCGAATACTCAGTTTTCTTTACCAACGCTTCCCACTATAGGAAAAAGCAAAAATATGAATGGAATAACAAGAAATTAGAAGAGATATTCAAACCCTGTGCTGATGATTCACCCGAATGTCTCTGGGGTCTGTTGTAAGCCAGGACCATGAACAAGCTGCTTTGTATTCTCATCCCATGACCTCCTCTCTCTCTGCTTTTCTCTGTGGATAACTTCAGAAAGACTCCTTTGGAAATATTGGTCTAAGATATAGTAACTTAAGTAATCCTCTCGGGTGTTTCTTGGGTTGCTCTTCTTAAGATTTTCTATCACTTAATGAGATTTAAGCCATTAAGTTTATTAATCTCTGACATTTAGGATTCATCTCCCATAGGCTTACAGGTACTGAGATTAAAGGAATTTACTACCTACTTTTCACAGTGTTTTGTTTAATTCTAGACAAAATATTGTAAATCTATTTTAACTTTTTAAAAATTATTATTTTTTTTCAGATTTTGAACTGTTTCTTTCTTCTCCCACATGCTTTTCCAAATACTTTCTATATCACTACCCACCAAATTTCATGATTCATGTTCTTGCTCTCTCCAAACTATTTCCACAAACAAACAAATCAAAACAACAGAAAACCCAAAATACATACTGAACAAAACTAGGAAATCTAGATGAAATGAAAGGTTTTCTAGACAGATACTACATACCAAAGTTAAATCAAGAGTAGGTAAACTATCTAAACAAGCCCATATCCCATAAGGAAACAGAAGTCATTAAAAACCTCCCTACTAAAAAAAGCCCAGGGCCAGATGGATTTAATGCAGAATTCTACTGGACCTTCAAAGAAGACTTAATAGAAATATTCCTCAAAGTATTCCATAAAATAGAAACAGAAGGAGCACTACTTAATTCATTCTATGAAGCCACAATTACTCTAATACCTAAACCTCACAAACCCAACAAAAAAGACAACTTCAGACCAATCTCACTTATGAATATTGATGCAAAAATCCTCAATAAAATTCTTGCAAACCAAATCCAAGAACACATGAAAACCATCATTCACCATGATCAGGTAGGCTTCATCTCAGGAATGGAAAGTTGATTCAGCATACAAAAATCCATTAACACAATTCACTATATAAAGAAACTCAAAGAAAAAGATCTCATGATCATCTCATTAGATGACCAAAAAAGCACTTGACAAAATACAACATCCCTTCATGTTAAATTATTGGAGAGATCAGAAATTCAAGGCCCATACCTAAACATAATAAAAGCAATTTACTGCAAACCAACAGCCAATATCGAATTAAATGAAGAGATACTTGAAGCAATCCCAGTAAAATCATGGACAAGACAAGGATGCCCACTCTCTTCATATCTATTCAAGATAGTACTCAAAGTGGTAGCTAGAACAGTTAGACAACAGAAAGACATCAAGGGGATACAAATTGGCAAAGAAGAAATAAAGGTATCACTATTTGCAGATGATATGATAGTATACATTAGTGACCACAAAAATTCTACCAGAGAACTTCTATAGCTGATAAACAACTTCAGCAAAGTAGCTGGAAATAAAAATTAACTCAAATAAATCAGTAGCCTTCATTTATACGAATGATAAAAAGACCAAGAAAGAAATTACAGAAACAACTCCCTTCACAAGAGCCCGAACTAATATAAAATATCTTGGGGTATCTCTAACCAAATAAGTGAAAGACCTGTGTGAAATAACTTCAAGTCTCTCAAGGAAGAAATCGAAGAAGACCTCAGAAAATGGAGAGATCTCCCATGCTCATGGATTCACAGAATTAATATAGTAAAAAATGGCCATCCTACCAAAGGCAATCTACGGGTTCACTGTAATCCCCATCAAAATCCCAATACAATTTTTCAAAGACATGGAAGAACAATTCTCAAATTCATCTGGAAAGGCAAAAAACTCAGAATAGCACAAACAATTAACAGTAAAAAATGGCTGGGTGAATCAGCGTCTTTGACATCAAGCTTTACTAAAGAGCAATAGTGATAAAAAACTGCATGGTATTGGCAGAGAGTCAGACACACTGACCAATGGAATAGAATTGAAGACCCAGAAATAAAGCCACACACTTACACACATTTGATCTTTGACAAAGATGCCAAAAATATGCAATGGAAAACAGAAAGCATCTTCAATAAATTGTGCTGGTCTAACTGGCTGTGTGTAGAAAAATAAAAATAGATCCATAATTGTCACCTTGCACAAGCTCAAGTGTAAGTGCATCAAGAACCTCAACATACACAAAATCTTCACTAACCCCACATTCAATAGAGTGCTAATATCCAAAACATATAAAGAACTCTAGAAGCTAACCACCAAAAAGCCAAACAACCCAATCAAAAAATGGGACATAGAACTAAACCAAGAATTCACAACAGAGGAATCTTGAATGGCTGAGAAGCACCTAAAGAAATGTTCAAAGTCCTTAGTGATCAGAAAAATGCAAATCAAAATGACCCTGATATTCCACCTTACACCAATTAGAGTGGCTAAGATCAAAACCTCAGGTTACAACACATACATAGCAGAAGACTGCTGGGTCTGGGTTCAGTCAGAGAAGGTGCACCTAACTCTCAAGAAACTGGAGGCCCCAGGAAGGTGAGAGATTCTCAGGACTCAAGGGGATGGACCTTGCATGAAGTGCTCTAAAGTGTGGAGGGGAAACTTGTAGAGCCCACATCAAGTGGAGGCACAGGACATCAAGTAGAGGGAGATAGGGTTGCCATCCCACAGTCAAAAGCTCTGACCAAGAATTGTTCCTGTCTGAAGGAACTGCATGAACAAAAATGGAGAAGAGTATGAGAGAAAGGTGGTCCATTGACAGGCCCAAGTTGAGATCCAGCTCAAAGGGAGGCCCTGGACCTGACAGTGTTACTGATGCTGTGGTGTGTTTATAAAGAGAAGCCCTCTGAGAGGCCCAATAAGCAGCTGAGTCAGACGTAGATACTTGCACCAATGAATGGAAGAAGGGAACCCCTGGGATTGAATTGGAGAAAATCTGGAAGAAGCTGAGGAGTAGGGTGGCCCCATGGGAAGGCCATCAGTCTCAACTGACCAGGACCCCCAAAATTTGCCAGACACTGAGCCACCAAGTAGGCAGCATACATCAGCTGAAATGAGGACCCCAACATATATACAGCAGAGTACTACCTGGTTTGGACTGAGTCAGAGAAGATGCACCTCACTCTTGAGAGACTTGAGGCCTCAGGAGTGGGGAGGCCTGGTAGAGTGAGGATGTCCTCTTGGAGACAGGAGTGAGGAGGAGGTAAGGGATGGGGAGTGGTTGGTTACAGACCACGATGAGGATAAAGTCTGGACTGTAAAAAAGGATTAAAGACTAAAATTAAATAAATTTTAAAAAGTATCTACTCCAGCATAAGGAGGGTACCTACATCAAATAAAAGACAAGATATTATCTCACAACAAAACCAAAAGGAAAGAATCACATACACATAATGCCACTTACAACACCAAACATAACAGGAACTAACAATCATCTGCCTTTAACATCTCTCAATATCAATAGACTCAATTTGCCAATAAAATGACATAAGCTGACAGACAGGATACCCAAGCAGAATCCAGCATTTTGCTGCATACAAGAAACACACCTCAATAACAAATACATTCACTACCTTAGAATAACAGACTGTACAAAAGTCTTCCAAGCAAATCGTCTCAAGAAACAAGCAGGAGTTGCCATGCTAATATCCAGTAAAATAGACTTTCAACCAAAAGTTATCAAACAAGATGAGGAATGACACTTCATACTCATCAAAGGAAAAATCCACCAAGTGAAAGTCTCAATTCGGAACTTCCTTGTCTCAAATGCAAAGACATTCACATTTAGAAAAGAAACTTTACCACAGCACAAAACATGCATTGAATCCCACACAATAATAGTGGGAGACTTCAACACCCCACTCTCACCAATGGACAGGTTATTGAAACAGAAATGAAACAGAGACACAGATAAACTAATAGAGGTCATGGTTTTTTTGTTTGTTTGTTTTTGTTTTTCTTTTTTTGAGACAAGGTTTCTCTGTGTAATTCTGGCTGTCCTGGAACTCACTCTGTAGACCAGGCTGGCCTTGAACTCAGAAATCCACCTATCTTTGCCTCCCAAGTGCTGGGATTAAAGGTGTGAACCAAATGAATTTAACAGATACATACAGAGCACTCTATAACAAAAGAACATATCTTCTTTTCAGCACCTCCTGGTACCTTTTCCAAAACTGATCATATAATTGGTCACAAAAAAAGCCTCAACAGATACAAGAAGAATGAAGTAATCCTATGCATCCTATCAGATCAACACAGACTAAGCCTAGACTTCAATAACAACAAAAACAACTGAAAACCCACATACCTACGGAAACTGAACAGTTCTCTACTCAATGATAACTTGGTCAGGGAAGAAATAAAGAAATTAAGGACTTCCTAGAATTTAATGAAAATGAAAACACAGCACACCCAAACTTATGGGATACAATGAAAGCAGTGATAAGAGGAAATTTCATAGCACTAAGTGCCCTGGTAAAGAAACTGGAGAGATTCTACACTATGAACTTAACAGCACACCTGAAAGCTCTAAAACAAAAAGAAGCAAACACACCCAAGAGAAGTAGATGGCAGGAAATAACTGAACTCAGAGCTGATGTCAACCAAATAGAAACAAAGAGAACTATACAAAGAATCAATGAAACCAAAGCTGTTTTTTTTTTTTCCGAAAATCAACAAGACAGATAAAACCCTAGCCAAAGTAACTAAAGGTCCCAGAGACAGCATCCAAATCAACAAAATCAGAAATGAAAAGGTAAACATAACAACAAAAACTGAGGATATTAATAAATCACCATCCCTGACTTTAAGGTATACGCTATAGAACAATAGCAATTCAGGTTGATCAATGGAATTGAATTGAAAACCCTGAAATAAATCCATACACCTATGTACACTTGATTTTTGACAAAGATGGCAAAAGCGTACTGGGGGAAAAAAGAAAACATTTTCCATAAATAGTGTTGTCTAATTTGACGTCTGCATGTAGAAAATACAAATTGATCCATATCTATCATCCTTCACAAAACTCAAGTCCTAGGGGATCAAAGTCCTCAACATAAAACAGGATACACTAAATCTAATAGAGTAGAAAGTGGAGTATATCCTTGAACTTATTGGTACAAGAAACACTTTCCTGAACAGAACACCAGTGGCTCAGGCTCTAAGATCAACAATTGATAAATGGAGCCTCATGAAACTGAGAAGTTTCTGTAAGGCAAAGTAGAGTCTCGATATGACAATAGCCCTACAGAGAACTTCTCCCAGCATCTGACAGAGGGTAATATCCAAAATATATAAAGAATGCAAGAAGTTTGTTAATCACAACCCAAATAACCAAATTAAAACTGGCTACACAACTAAACAGAGAATTCTCAACAAATGAATCATGAATGTCTGAGAAGCACTTAAAATGTTCAAAGGCCTTGTCATCAGGGAAATGTAAATCAAAACTACTCTGAGATTCTATCCTTTTAAAAGATTTTTATTGGTTATTTTATTTATTTACATTTCAAATGTTATCCCCCTTCCCAGGTTACTTTCTGCAAATCTCCTATCCCACCCCTCCCCTGCTTCTATGAGGGTGCTCCCCCACTTGTGGGGAGGTGGGCTGTGAGAGGCAGCTGGGTACATAGTCGAGTTGGCTTTGAACCCCGGAAACCCTCAGGGATAGTAAGAGGCTGGCTTTGCTCCTGGGACCCCTGTTTGCTTTCACATAGCCACAGCCCTCTACAGCCCCTTTCAAAGAGAGGTTTGTGACCATTGGTCACGTAGCACAGGTACAGGGTATGACTACAGGTGGAAGAGCCTCAAGACATCTCCATTTTCATGAGATATCTAAAAGCCAGAGGGCATAGCCAATTAAGCATTCCTTCCAAGACCCTCCTCCTTGCAAAAGATATTTAACCTCAGGCCCACCCTGAGAACAGGGATATAGCTTCATCCATTTTCCGCCATGACAATAAAGATCTTAAGACCATATCTTAAAACCATGAACTACTTCTCCTCTTTGGGGAACCTTGGAGAAGGTCTTTAACTACTGAGATGCCTTCTAACCTCCCACCGCTGACCTCTCTGTGTTACAGCCAAGGAGGTCACCAACTCAAGAGAACTAGCTGAGCCAGCCATGATCAAGAGCCCTCTTCCTGCAGGGCACCACCAGAGCTCATCTTCTCCCCCTCATTCCTTTGGATGAGGGTCGATCCAGCCCATATGCCCTCACCTTGGTCCTTCTGTGTCCTCTCAGCAGAGCCTGAGAGCCCAAGGGCTTGAGACTAGTTGGTTCCTGGCTGCCTCCTGGCCTGAGGATCCTCAATTCAAGAGCTCTGGCCCCTGTGGGGGCTCAGACTGTTTTCCCCACCCCTGGAGCAGAGCCCCTTGGAGCGGCAGACACGCAGGACCTACAACTCAACCCACAGAACACACATGAGCACGCCACAGACCAACACCCACTCACCCACCCACTGCTACCTCATCACCCTAGCATTCTCCTATGCTGGGGCATCAAACCTTTAAAGGAACAAGGGCCTCCCCTCTCATTGATGCCAGATAAGGCCATCCTCTTTACATATGGAGCTGGAGCCATGGGTCACTTCATATATATTCTTTGGTTGGTGGTCTGTTTAGTCCCTGGGAGTTCTGGGGGCGGGGTCTAGTTGATGGATATTGCTGTTCTTCCTATGAGGTTCCAAAACCTTCAGCTCCTTCAGTTCTTCCCATAGCTCTTCCATTGGGGTCCCCATGTATCAGTTACATAGTTGGCTGCAAGCATCCACTTCTGTATTGGTAAGGCTCTGGCAGAGCCTCTTAGGAGACAGCTATATCAGGCTCCTGACAGCAAGTACTTCTTGGCATCAAAAATAGTGACTGGGTTTGGTGGCTGCATGTGGTATGGATCCCCAGGTGGGACAATCTCTGATGGCCTTTCTTTCAGTATCTGCTCCACTTTTTGTCCCCATATTTCCTTTAGACAGGAGCAATTCTGAGTTAAAATTTTTGAGAAGGGTGAGTGGCCCCATCCTTCAAGCGGGGACCATGCCTAACCTTTCCATATGGTCCCTACAGGTTCTCTCTCCCCCTTGTTGGATATTTCAGCTAATGTCATCCCTGTTATGTCCTGGGAGCCACTTGCTTTCCTGGTATCTGGTACTTTCTGTTGGCTACCCCTGCTCCCCATCCTCCATTGCTACACACCTCTGTTCAATTTTCTGATCCTCTGTACATCTCTCCTGTTTCCTCCTACACCTGATCCTGCCCCATTTTCCCTCTCCCCTCCTCTCTCCCTCCAAGGTCCCTCTCTTCCTCTACCTCCTGTGATTATTTTATTCCTCCTTCTAAGTAGGACTGAAGCATCTACACTTTTGTCTTTCTTCTTCTTGAACTTCTTATGGTCTATAAATTGTATCAGGGGTATTCTGAGCTTTTTTTCTAATATCCACTTATCAGTGAGTACATACCATGTTTTTTCTTTTGTGACTGGGTTACCTCACTCAGGATGATATTTTCTGGTTCCTATCTTACACCAATCATAATGGCTAAGATCAAAACATGAAGTGATAGCATTTACTGAAGAGTATGTGGACCACAAGGAACACTCCTCCATTGCTGGTTTGAGTGTAAACTTGTACAACCACTTTGGAAATCAATTTGTTAGCTCTCAGAAAACAGAATAGTTCTACCTCAAAACCTAGCTATACCACCCCTGTGCATATACTTGAAAGATGCTCCACCATCCCACAAAGACACTTGCTCAACAATGTACACAGTAACTTTATTGTCAATAGCCAGAAACTAGAAACAACCCAGATTCCCTCAACTGAAGAGTAGATAAAGAAAATATGGTACATCTACACTGAAGTGGAAGTTTGTGGTTGTATCACATGATGCAACTTGAAGTACTGTTCCGCTAAGACAGACTTATGGGGTGTTTTGCTGAGGCAAGACCTGTGGTAGGAAATGTGATGTTTAGAGAGAATATAAATAGGGCTCATTGGACAGTGAAGGTATGCTTGACTAGCTAGGTTTGAAATGTTTCCTTGGTCTCACGTCTTCATTGTTTCTGATCTTTGATTCATTGAGAGAAGCACAGTAGAGAACTTCTGGCATCCAGGCTGGTCCTGGTGGCTCCTGTTGACTCTTGGAGATTTGGCAATCAAGCAGTTTCTGTTTGATTCACGTTTGTTAGCCTGAGACTACTGAACTGGAGTGCTGGTATCAGGACAAAAGGAATTGGAATCACCCCAAGGAACTACTTCTAAACAGGTCCACATCCCCTTGTCATATTTACCATCTTTTCCCTCCTACCTTTGGATGGTGGGCTAGAAGAGGAGGTTGAAGCCTTTGAGAGCCCTTATTAAAAGTAGGTTTTAAACAATCTAAGTCTACACTGAATGGAGTACTATTCAGCTATTGAAAACAGACATCATTAATTTTGGATGCAAATGGATGAATATAAATTTGAGAATATCATCCTGAGTGAGGTAACTCAGATCCCAAAGGACATGCATGGTGTGTTCTCACTGGTAAGTGAATATTAGCCATAAAATACAGGTACCATCCTACACTCCACAGACACAAAGAATCTAAACTAAAAGGAGGCCTATGCAAGGAAGCTTGAATGTCACTTAGCAGGGGTAATAAAATAGTTGTAAGAGGCAGATGAAGGGAGGAAACTGGGAGTGAGGGGGATGGAAAAGGGAATGTTGGGTTCCAGATCAGATGTGGGGGAAAAACAGGAGTGATGGGTAGATGGCCATGAGAATGAATGGAAATCTGCAACTGAGAGGAGTGAGGAGATAGGGGGCGTCTCCAGGATGAGACTGAGACCTGGGATAAAGGAAGCACCCAAGAATCAGTGGGGGTGACAGTAGCTGTAACTCACAGCATTGGGAATACAGAACTAGAAGAGGACACTCCATAGGCAGGCAGGAACCCAAATGGACCTATAGGGATACTAACCCACCCACAAAACTTTTGACCCCCAAATTTATCCTGGCTACAAGAAATGCAGGGACAGGGAATGGAGCAGAGACTGAGGGAATGGCCAACCAATAACCAGCTCAACTAGAGACCCATCCCATGGGCAAGCATCAGTCACTGACACTACTAACGATACTCTGTTATGATTGTAGACAGGGGCATGCTGTCCTCTGAGAGGATCCACTCAGCTGCTGTCTCAAACAGATTCAGAGACCCACAGCCAAACAGTGGATGCAACGTGGGAACTCTTATGGAAGAGTTGCAAAAAGGATTGCAGGCTTGGAATGAATGGGAACTCCATAGAAA
>NW_021605039.1:27987-39678 GCF_004785775.1 Grammomys surdaster | reverse complement strand
GTTTCCTCAACAACATGGATGGTGTCATTTATTTAGATGGAATAATGTGGAAGAAGATTAAAAAAAAAGAATACCGTGACTTCTCAGACTTAATGAAGTCAGAGTTGGGGACTATGTGGCAGATACAGAGGAGATGAAAACACTGAGGTTGGAATTAGTAAAGTGGGGCAGAATTTGTTCATAAACACCCATGTGTAAAAGTAACATGGTCTGGTTTATATTTTCAGAGTATTGGACAAAATTATACCAAGAACATGTAAATGGCATTTAGTCTTTGCAAGCAGCATATTTTGAGAGAGATCAGCAAAACTGAGACCTGGGGCATTAAAAGAAGTTAGCCATTGACAGACAGTTTAATGATGGATACCCTCGGGAGCTGTTCATGGACAGATGTATGTGCGATTTGAATGCAGGTAAGGGAGTGGACTCTGTACCTGACTGCCTTGTTCTAAATGTAATTTTGTACAACATTAATGGTTGAGTCCCAAAATGTAGAGTAATTATTTGTTGAATGATAATTTGAAACGTTTGGGGAATATAATGGTATATGTTTTTTTTTAAAAAAAATTTTATTGATTATTTTATTTACATTTTAGATGTTATCCCCTTACCCCATTTCTCCTCCCCCCAGGAAGCCCCTATTCTATCCCCCTCCTCCTGCTTCTATGAGGATGTGCCCCCACGTAGCCCCCTACTCCCACCTCCTCACCCTCGAATTCCCCCACACTCGGCGTCCAGCCTTCATGGGACCAAGGATCTCCTTTCCCACCTATGTCCGACAAGGCCATCCTCCCCTATAGCTGGCTAGAGAAGGTAGGGCACTCTAAAAATGCTTAGGTTTACATGTAAGTCCACATGTACTCATGATTCCATTGTGGAAGGTTTTAAAGATGTAGAGTATAAGATTAAATATCTTTATAAATGATGAAGAGAAATAAGATAGCAGAACGGAGGAAACAGCCTTGTATACAGTGTTCTAGCTGCATGTATGCTTGCAGACCAAAAGAGTGCACCAGACTTCATTATAGATGTTTATGAGCAACCATGTGGTTAGTGTGAATTGAACTCAGGACCTCTGGAAGGGCAGCTCAGCTCTTAACCTCTCAGCCATCTCTCCAGCCCCAAGAGGAGGCAGCCTGTAAAAGCTAGTTATACCTCTTGCTCAGTAGGTAATTCAGCTGAAGACAAAATAAAGAATGGAGAAAGAGAAATAAAAGTGAAATGGAAGGGTTATTAAAAGCAAAAAAACCTAAGTGGGTAACACAAAAAAACATAAAGCTTTATCATTTTTACACACCATTCTGGCTAAAATAATCTAGATTGAGAAAGAAAAATGTCTCATGTGTTCATTCATTCATAGATGTTAACTCTACGCCTTTAGATATGTATGTTTCCTTCAAGACGCCCACATAGGTCAGGAAATTAGTGAGGGGCCATATGAGGAAAGCAACATTCAAGGGAGAGAGAGAGATGTAAAGAAGGGGAGAGAATAACAAAACAGCAGTGGTTAAGTGTAGTAGAGAAAGGAGGGTGGAAGAGAAAAGTGAGGAGGGATAACTAACACTGAGGATGTGAAAAAATCATGAAAAACTACTACTGCAGAAATTTTCTAAAATACAAGCATACACATATATTAAAAAACTTAAATGGGGTTACCCCATAGTGGAACAACTAAGAGTTCTCTCATAAGTCCAATGATCTGCCTACCCAGAGATTGTTGATTCCAATATCTGTACCAGATATTAAAGACTTTCTATTAGACGTCAGAGGTGAACAAATTAAAGAGCCCAATGTTAGGAATGCATTATTTCTGTTGAATTTCTTGGCTAGTAAAGTCCCATAGACCTGCAAATTTTTCTTGTTATTGCCATTACTCTTAGTTACCCCACTGAACTTGATAATGGTAACAATCGATTACTAAAGGCACCACATGCTGGGACTCCTAACAGCAGAAGCAGTGGCTGTATCTGACTCTGTTAACTGCCTTTGGATCCCTTTCCCCTAACTGGGCTACTTTGCCTAGCCACAATGGAAGAAGATGGACCTAGTCCTACTTCAACATGATATGCCAAGATGGGTTGATATCTATGGTATTCCTCCCTTATTCTGAGCCATTTCTAAGGAGAAAGGTAGAACAGGATTATGGCAGGGAAGTGAGGTGATGGGGAGGTGTTGGGAGGAATCAAAAGAGGGGAAGACGTGATCAGTATATAAAGAAATAAATAAGTATAAATAAATAAATAAATAAAATAAAATAAAAGCCACCACATGCTTGGACCATAATATATGGAGATATTATTCTGATATTGATGTGGAAACTTCTTCATTACATAGCTTTATTAGTGATTGAATGATCAAATAGAAAGAAAGGAATTATCAGCCTAATCCTATGTTAGACTTTGTGAGCTATGATAATGACCCACCTGGTGAGATGAGCCCACTTGTGCAATAGTGATGTGAAAGTCATGGAAGTAACAAAGAACTTTTGGAATGGATTGAAGTCTCACTCCACAAAATTCAACACGTATCTGGAACAGTTATTGGAACCAAGAATCTGTATCTCGACAGCTCACGGGATGTGTGAGGGAACCTACTACTATTCTGCTGAAGACAGAGTATTAAACCATTAAAATGACTTATCCTTCTATACATAGACCAGTGCACCTCTCTAGACTCATCAGAGAAGCTTAGTTTCTTTGCAAAGGATGGCAGTTAACACAGAGACCCATAATTTTCCAAGGTACAGAGAATAGGAGACTATGAAATGATCAACTCTAAATGGGACATTTTTATCATACCTCTTCCACCAAAGCCTTAGACATCATTGTGGAATTGTAGGTAGAAAAATTGTAGAAGGCAGAGGAGCTGGATGATTACAAAGAAACAGTGCTTTCCAGAAACAACTGAATAGGTGCACATATGAACTGACAGCAGTTATGACAGCATACAAAAGACCTGTGCAAGACCAAACTACATAAAATCTGAGCAACGAGAGTGGTCATTTTTAATAGCAACAAAACAGCTATTTTACAGGAGCATCCAATGTAAAGTCAAATACTACCACTTACAAAATTCAATGAAAGTTTGGCTTCAAGACTGTTAAAATTTATGATGTAACCATCATACTCAAGATAATAATCAAAATATTTCTTCACTGAAAATCTTTATATGTATTGTATAATAAGATATCACAACAATGGTATAAAACAGATGTTTTATTACAGGGAATTATAACTTAAAGACCCGGTTCAGAAACGCCATGTGAATGTTCTAAGTTATAAGATGTTACAAGTTAAGAAAGATACATTGAATTTCAACCTCTGTACCCTGACAGAAGATATGAATCTCCTTGTCATTGGTATGCAAAGCCATCTTACAATAAGGAGGAAAACATGTTATTGTAAAGAAACTTTTTATGTGGATATAACTCACTGAGGTATTTAGTTTCCAGAATACAAAATGAAGTGATTCATTTAAATACACACAGAAATTTTCTCTGGGTAATTATTTTATACAACATTACATAGACGAAAGGTCAAAAAGTACTTAATAATGTTTGTTTCATTTGCATACTTTTAAATCAACAGATATACTTTTTTTACTGGATTGATTTCTCCAGAATGATTGTATTCATAGATGAAATCTGACTTTAAGGAAGAAGTAAGTTTAGAAAGTAGCTATTAGAAAGAACTACCTGGAAAGTGGATTGTGTCGGCAATAACTGTCTTCCAAGAATTCTCCTTAAAGCCCCGGTGACTTCTTTATTCCTCAGGCTGTAGATGAGGGGATTCAGAGCTGGAGTGACAACAGTATAGAAAATGGAGAGGATATTGTCTTGTTTGGGACTGTGGAATTGACTGGGAAGGACATACATGAGTGAAGAACCCCCATACCACATCCCAACCACAATCAGATGAGAGGAACAGGTGACAAGGGCTTTCTTCCTGCCCTCATTTGAGGGCATGTGGAATACACTAAACAGAATTCGTATATAAGAGGCCAGAATAACAGCAAGAGGGAGAATCAACACAGAAACACTCGTCAAATAAACCATCAGCTCGCATGTGGAGGTGTCTGCACAGGCCAGCTTCAGCAATGGAGGGATCTCACAGAACAGGTGTCTGATCTGTCGGGATTTACAGAATGGATATTCCATGGTATAGATGGTAAATACTAGGGCTATCACTGATGCCAGGATCCATGTAATACCTACTATGAACCAGCAGACATTTGGCCTCATGAAGATCATGTAATTTAGAGGATGACAAATGGCCACATACCTGTCATAGGCCATAAAGGCCAGAAGGAGGTCCTCTGCACTACCTAGTGCCAGTTCTAGAAACATCTGAAGGGCACACCCTCCAAAGGAGATGCTGTTGTCTTTGAGCAGAAAATCCATGACAGCCTTTGGAGTAATAACTGATGTGAGGAGGAGGTCCATGAGAGACAGCTGTCCAAGTAGGAGATACATGGGCACATGAAGCCGGGCATCCATAGTGATGACTAGGAGCAGCACTCCATTGCTTGTCATAGCCAACATGTACAGGGCTGTGATTGTAGCACAGAGCAGTTCCGGAGAGCCACTGTCATCCAGAATCCCCACCAAGATGAAGCCATTGCCCAAGGTTGAGTTCCTAAACTCCATTTTGAGTGATATCTTTAGTTGCCTAGACAGAGAGGAGTCAATTGAATTTTATTATTATAGAACTAGCTTTTATGTTATCACTTTGATATGCCAATAAAATGCTATCTTTTATGCATAAATAACTTTGCTTGCTAATATCCAAATTTGGCTTTTAGTTATATCTTGATAAATGTCCTGAATATGAGTATTAAAATTACTCTTGGAAAGGAGGTACTCAAATTAGATTATACTCTTCTCGGAATGCAGAATATATGGATGTCTGAGTACAGCCAAACACAGATGTGCTGTTAGAGAAATGCATAGGATATAGGACATCATCACAATGGAAGCACTAGTAAGGAGCACACAAGGATATACTAGTAAATTACTGTATATAAATGTCATAGTAGTGCACCATATACACTTATACTACTAAAGTGTTATATAATGGCATCTTTGACAAAACTGATGTATTGTTGCTGTAGTGTAAAGTGATGTGTATTTACAACAAAGTAGGTGCATGTATTTGTGGGGTTTGAACATTCCTTTATCAGCCCTAAAATAGAGTAATTGAAGGACAATGAAACTAGTACAGTAGCAAATTTGATATTGTGGTTTGTACTTTAGCATCTACTTTGGACTATGCTCTGAGGATACAAACTTCATTAACTGGGAGAAATATTCATTACCTCAGGTAGCTAGAAGTCTTTCTGTCTGAGTACCTTTGTTACATTTCAACTGCATGAAGACTGAGGTTATTTAATGCAAAGGCGGGAAAAAGCAACATTTCAAGTACTGCCTAGTTGGTTTGTTTTGCTAAGGCAGTTAAGTAGGAAAGGAATTCTTACAATGTCAGGTGCCAGGACTGTTCTATTCCTTTCTTTCATCTACAGACGTTTACTAGAGGTAGATATGACTGCAGCCAGGCAGGTAACAGTCTTTGATTAGTGTCCTATGTGTCAAGAGGTCTTCCAGTTCTCATATCTGAGAATGAGTAGAAACTTTCTGTTTAACAGCTTCCTGGAAAGAATCCTCTAGCTCCTTGTCAGTTATCCAACTGGTCTTGGGTTCAGATGCTCAGATTTCTTTATTGCTTTTTTTTCCATATGGGAGCAAAGATGAAAGGTGTATGAAATAATTAGAAATTAGAGGCGATGTCCAAAGGGCTCCACTTAAATATACCTCAGCATAGTGGTAAACAGAGGATTTGTTGAGGAGCACACTATGTCTTTTGAGCTCTTGGCCTTCTTTTTTCTTTTGCTGTCTTTAGAGGGACTTATCTCCCAGCTGAAATGGCCTCCCCTGGAAATGTAATTCTATGAAAAGGTACATTAATGAATCCTCTTGGGCTGTTTTCCAGCTTGTTTTGCTGAGCTTTCTGTCTCTGAATCACAGCTCTGAGGCCACAGCTTTCTCTCACCATTGAATGCATCAAGAGAACAAACAAGAAATGGAACAGATAGTCTAGAATAATAATATGGGGGTATTGTAAAAGTGATCAAAATAAATAGTATACATGTAGGAAAATGTCATAATGAAGCCACTCCTGTATATCATGACTACTTGCTATTTACAATTTAAGAAGTAAAAAATGTTCAGTGTAACAGATAACTATAATCACAATAATTACAGAACTGTACAAAATTACAGATATGGGTTTAAATGTGTTCTCAGAGAAGAAATGTGACATTCCCAGAAGGTGAGAATTTGTTGCAAAAAGGCAAAACCTGGTAATACTACATAAACTTTTAAAACTGAGAGAAAGTTGACACATACTTAAAGATCATAATGGAAAATGGTGATTCCATGCTAAGACACGGAATGAGTTCTGTTTTCACCAACTACACAGACATGTGCCCATGTGAATATGTACATGGCAGTGTAGAAAGGAGAAACAGAATTTGATCAGCTTCAGAAAGACCAAATATATTAATAGTTGGATGAAGGAAGACTTGATAATAGCATGTCCTTGATTAGCTCCTGTATCTGATAACAGCACACACAAGAAGCACACAGTGTGCTGGAGAATGGGACTCTCACAGAGACTGCAAGACATCTTTTTTCTTGATAGAGGCTCCACAGAGGTTCATTGTTTATTGCTGAGTTTTCATCACAAAGTATTAGGTCTTTGAGCTCCTAGGCAGAAAAATATGGGCTAAAAGAAGACCTCAGATCCAACAGCATATGTAATAGTAAGATGTTTTGACATGCCAAGCCAGGGGGTTTGCAATGAAAGATTCAGTAAGATCCAGTTTCCAGCCCTGCTTATCCCACTCATATGGAATTTGGCCTCTTAGTATGGACCTAGGGTTCCATAGTTCTTCTTTGTCACCCCCTTTAGCCATATCTCCCTGCCAATCATGCAGAATTACTGCTCTACCAAGGACACCACAGCCACTATACATGGCTGGGACCCAGGTAGGCTACCTATGCCCTCTTTCCTGTCTATCCTTGTTTTTCTAGAGTACTCTTAAACCTGCTTACTGCATGCCTGCCTAGCCCTTCCTCCTAGTTCACCTCCATCTACTTCAGACTTACTGCTATTAATAGAGGGGATCAGGGTACCTCTTCTACTCTTCATGGAATGATACCCCAACCCCTTCTTAAAAGAAGTGTGGAGGCATAATCCCTCACCTGACTACTGGCCTACCACTCAACCAGACCAATGTTGTAATCTGAGACTGATTGGGGTCTGAACACAGCGACCCAATCACAACTCCTGAGAGCAGCTGGAGCAGCTGGAGTCTGAATCCTAAAACCCAGTGACATCCCAAACTGAGAACCAAGCATCATTCTTCTGGTCCACAAACTATCAGATTAGATCAAAGCAAACAAAGAATGAAACAACCACTCAATAAAAGTAGAGAGAAGGTGCCTACTCCAAGAAAACCACAAATACCGTAGTTCCAGATGCCTAAATAACAGCATAAAACAGAACATGAACAACCAAGACAATATACCTCCTCCAGAAGCCAGCAACCTTACTGCAACAATCCCCAAGATGAACAATTGGACTGAAACACAAAGCAAGGGGTTCAATCTAGCACTTATAAATGTGTTCAAGGCCCTAAAGGGGTTATGAATAAATGTCTTAATGAAGACTGAGAAAACAAACACTTGAATGAAATACTGCAAACAGTTTGTGATGTAATGTAAAATCAGAGTCACAACGGAAACCTAACCTGAAGTAAAATGTGAAATGAAAATCCCAGGAATTCAATAAAAGACTCATAGGTAAATCGCACTACAAAAACAGAGTAAGTGGATAGCTCATCCAAAAATATATTAAACCTAAAAATATCCTGGCACAAAATATTCAGGAAACTTGGAACAGGGAAGAAGTAGATAACTCATCCAAAAAAATATTAAATATAAAAATATCTTGACACAAAATATTCAGGAAATTTGAGACACATGAAAAGACAATAAGTAATGTGTATAGAGGAAGGAGAAGAAACCTAGGTCTAAGGTACATGAATTGTTTTAAAAAAATAATAGAATAAAATAGCTCTTTCATTATGAGTGGGTCTCCATGTCCACTTCTTCCCTCTCAGTGCTGTGACCCTATCTGGTTTTAACCTATTCAGATCCTGGACATGCTGCCACAGTTTGTGTTAGTTCATATGTATATCATTTCCTGTTGCATCTGGAAGACACTGTTTGCTTGGAGTCATGGATCACTTTTGACTCTACATTCTTCACCCTTCCTCTTTTACATAGACCCCTGAGTCTTGTGGGTAAGGTTTAATGGAGACATCCAATGAATCTTACTTTCTTCACATTGTTCATATTTGTGTTTCTGTGTTAATTCCCATCTACTTCAAGAAGGAGCTTCTCTGATAGAGGTTGAGAAAGGCAATATGCAATTGGGAGTCATTGAATTGCTATATTCTTTTAGCACAATAATATAGTTTTTCCCTTGACTCACGAACTATCTAGTCTTAGGTTCTTATCAGCATTATCAGTGTCAGATATGTAGGTTCCATCTTATGGAGTAGGGTCTAGATTCAATCAAATTGATTGGTGGCCTCTATAATGTTTGTACACAATTTTAATACCAATAAATATAAACAAAATTGAAAAAAAAAGATACAAATTATAGCAACAACACTTCTAGAGGACATGCTACCTTGGAGTATGACACTGTGAAAATATATCTAAAACAAGACTTGGATTCAATCTTAACCCAGGAGTAATGACAATAAGCAGTGTTTGATTTTTCTTGAGCAGACTTTCTCATACACATTCTGCCCTCCCATAATCCTACTATTCTACCTTATATAATAGATTGCCATAGGAAAGGGGATGTGAGAATGAGAATCTAATCATATTTTAAAATAGATTTTATGCTTGCTTTATCTTATAATTTAGGCTTATTGTTTTTGTTATAGCATAATCTTTTGAAATTTTACATACGTATGCAATGACCTGTTATAAAATCCCCTACTTTCCCCCACTAATTTCCCTACAGATACTCTCCTAAAAAGAACCTGCCCTGACTACATGTCCTCTTTATGCTTTAATAATCCATTAAGTTCAAGTAGCTCGGTCAACATGTGCATGGGCATTACGCCATGCACAAGAGCATGGCTAACCAGTGGACAAACTCACAAATAATAATGGCTTTCTCTCTACAGAAGTAATCGACACTATTTTAAATTGTCAAGAAAACAAGGTATACATTTTCTTCAAATTTCCATCACTGTAGAGGGGAAGGGGAGATTTCTTTCCTTTCCCCCAAACCCATGGCATCAGTCAGAACATCCATAAATTCTGTTGTTTACAAAATTGGACATTAGACAAATCTATTGCTGTCAGTATTACATTTAACTGGCTTTACATGATCCAAATTTTTTAAACCTAAATCATCCCCTCCTAATAATATGAGTCATTGCTTGAAGTTATTTTTTATAGTTCTTGCTTGAATGTGATGTAAAATCTCAAGGTTCAGTACAGTGAGTACTTTCCTTTAGAATTTTTATATAAACAACTTCATTAGAGAATAAAGACATAGAAGAGAAATCTTAAACAGTGTGAATCTTATCCTATCAGGTACCCTGTGAACACAATGTTCAAAAGTTACTTAATAGATTCTTGAATTGCAATCAAATGATACACATAATCAATCACAAGATACATGTTTTTAGTGCCCAGTTTCTTTTCAAGAGTATTTCAGAGTAGAAGTCTTCTGATGAGGAGGAGTAATTAAATTAGGAAGAGATATACTGGAACTACCTTGAATGTATGGGGTGACAGAAACAAGTATTTCCCAGGACTCTCCTCAAAGCACCTGTCATTTCCTTATTTCTCAGGCTGTATATGAGCGGGTTTAGAGCTGGGGTGACAATTGTGTAGAAAACAGAAAGGATATTGTCTTGCTTGGGATTGTGGTAGTAACTTGGTAGGAAATACATGGCTGTGAGAGCCCCATAGTACATGCCTACAACAGTCATGTGTGAAGAGCAGGCAACAAGAGCTTTTTTCCTGCTCTCATTTGAGGGCATGTGGAGAACAGTGAACAAAATCTGTGCATAAGAGAAAAAGATGGCAGTAAGAGGGAGAATTAACATGAGCACAACTACCAAATAAACCACAAGCTTATAACTAGAGGTGTCTGCGCAGGCCAATTCCAGCAAGGGAGGGATCTCACAGAAGAGGTGTCTGATATGCCTTGATTTGCAGAAAGAATAATGCATGGTGTTGATGGTAAATCCCAGGGCCATCTGAGTTGCCAGGATCCATGATGCAGTCACCATGAGACAACAGACTCTTGGACTCATGAGGATCATGTAGTTCAGTGGATGACAAATGGCCACATGCCTGTCATAGGCCATAAAAGCAAGAAGAAGGTTCTCTGTACCACCCAGTACCAATTCCATGAACATCTGAAGGGCACACCCTCCAAAGGAGATAGTGTTGTCTCTCAGAAGACAATCCATGACAGCTTTTGGAGTAATGACTGATGTCAGGAGAAGGTCAATCAGAGACAGCTGCCTCAGTAGGAAGCACATGGGTACATGGAGCTGAGTATCTACTGTGATGACAATGACTCATATTATTAGTCCATTGCTGGTCAGAGACAATATGTACAGGAATGTGATTGTGGCACAGAGCAGTTCAGGAGAGTCACTGCCATTTAGGATTCCTACCTAAATGAAGCCATTTCCCAAGGTTGAGTTCATGAGCTCCATTTTGCCAGATTTCTTTGGATGCCTAGAAAAAGATACTTCAGTGAAATTTTGTTAGTATCAACTATAGTTTGTAGTATCAGAAACCCCTTATGACACCAACATGACTCCAACAAGATGAGAGCTTTCATTCTTTATTTCCAAGTTTCTTGCTTTAAATTGTATTTGATAAAAGTTCTGAAGACAAGTAATGATATTACTGACTTGGAAGTGGTACTCAGCTTTAGACTATAACACAGAATCCTTACCAATCTTAATTGACTATCTACTAATATTTTGTTTTTAAAAAATCAAAATAGTGAGACTGAAAGGACAATGGAACCCAGAGCAACAGTGGATCTAGTACTGTAGTTTAAGTCTTTAGGGTTTGCTTTACACTCTAGTTACTACCATTGGAGGCTACATGTTACATTAAATGAGAGACGAATTCCTCACCTCAGTTGGTGAGAAGCCTAGTGGCCTGCCCACACCAGATTCCCTTTGGTTGGTTGATGAGAGAGGCTATTGCAATCCAAATGGGGAGAACAGGTGTGACTTTTTTCAGCAGTGATTAACTGGTTTGTTTTCAAAGTTCATGATGTACAACCAGAGCCTATCAAATGTCCTACTCTTTCCTTTCACTTACAGTTGTATCCTAGAGATAGCAGTGTGGGCATCCATGCAGCCAACAGCCTTTCACTAGTTTCTTATGGAGCAAGATAGTGTCTTTTCTAGTGCCATTCTACAGGGGATTGGTAGAAAGAGAGTCTGTTTGACTGGTTGCATGGGTGGAGTCCCTCTGGCTTCCTGTCACTTTTCAGATTGCACTTGGATCCTGATGTTCAGGTTTCTTCTGCTGTCTGTGAGCAAAAATCAAAGTTACAGAAGGGAAGTAAAGAT
>NW_021605039.1:12774-27977 GCF_004785775.1 Grammomys surdaster | reverse complement strand
AAACTTATCAATAAATACAGAAGACAGAAACAAATACAGGACAGAAGACCCTTTTATTCATTTTAGTTATTTATAGTTAAAGTTGTAATAAATAGTGATCTTTTATTTTTTGATCTCTGTAAATTGATTTTTAAATATGTTTTACAAAAATGTTATAAATGAAATAAATAACAATATAAACTTAACTTATGAGGTAATATGTTCCAATTGGTATGACAATGACATGACTCTTATGAGTGGGGTGTAACCAACTGATTTCTAATTGGATTTGAGTTCCATACCACATGATGAGATCCATACTTAATGCCATAAACTTGTTGAAAGTCAGAAACAATATCTTACACATCCTTGGGAACATTGTCATGATCTGGTATTTGTAGTGGACAAGATTAGCAAGTGATGAATTCAAAGTACTTTTATATATTTTAAATTCTCATTAAACAAGAGATGTGAGGAGATAAACATTGATTTATTCACATGTTCAGACTTTCTCATCACAAATTTGTAAATGTTATATTAGCCTTTCAAGCTGGAAATGATCCAAGGAACATAACTGAGTAGAAGAAAGGAGTCTATGCCAGTAGCCTGGGAATTTCCACACCCAGAAAGAGACAGGGACCCCCAAAAGTTAATGGACTGAAGGGAAACAGGAGGAAAGCTAGTAACTGAGAAGAAAGGGGAGGGGAATGATAAAGATAAGAGAGAATGGTCAATAGCATCAGTGTTGCTAAAAGATTAAAGGAAAACTATTAAAAAAATTACCTAGTCTATATAGTATACAAATTACTTTGGCAATAACGGGCCTATGGAATGAGAACAGGGTTTGTTTGGGATTGAGTACACCCAGAAGATAGAAAATGGATAAAGAAATCCCCTTTGAATTCCCTAGTATTGGGTAGTTCGAGAGCAGGGAGATGGGACTGAGAGGATGTTCGGAGCACACCCTCATAAAAATAGGAGGAGGGGGTATGGGATAAGGGGTTGTCTGGGAGAATGGAAGAGGAGATACCATTGAAAGGTAAATATGTAAGATTCAATTTAAAAAAGCAGATAATGGGTCTGGAAATAAACAACAAAAAAGATAGTTTACTTATTTCACATTATTTTCAAAAGTTTCTAGGAGATGCTAATTGGCTAAGATCCTATTTTAAGCTCTCCACAAAAGAATTTAAGTCTCTGTTTAATATTCTCAAGAGAGATGTAAAATCCTAATTTCCCTCAACAATTAATTGGCAAAAGAGGAGTAATTTCACAAAAAGTAGAAGAAGCTATTATTAATTGATATATTACATAGTCTGATTAGTTGTTGGCTGTTCTATAACAGTCCTTTGATAAACGAGATTATTAATATAGATTTATATTTCTTTAAATAGTGTATTCATGACTCTCTGAGTGTGGAAGGAGCGGCTGCTGGTGCTTCTGCCCTGATTTTACAAGAACTCGGAAAAATTGGCTTTAAAAACAAAAGAGGGGGAATGGTACCCCCCGAAAAGGAGTCCCCCGAAATAGTCTCCATCATGCCTTGTTCACTTTTAACTCTCTAAAACTGAAATTTCATGGCAAATCTGCTGCCTTTGGCATCACTGCCTTTGGCATCAATGAGACCTATAAAAACTATGCCACAGCTACGTGGAAGGACCCTCTTACCCTTAAAGGGAATGGCCCGGACCCAGTTCTCTCATGGGGCTGAGAATTGATATGCCTGTTTGATACCACAGAAGGCACAGCTAAATGGCTACCAAAAAGATTATTGAAATAAATACATACCCCCACAAAGCCAGGCTAAACCATAAATAAGATGAATAAAAATTGATATCCAGGGAAGAGAAATCCCTCTGAGAATTCCCTTCTTTTTCCTTTCCAGGTAAAAATGAATCACCTGTGATGTCTGTTGTAAGAAGTTCTAATCCAGATACTGGCTTCTGAACTTACACTACTCAGACCTTCGATGGGCCATTGACAAGAACATCAAACAGCTAGAGATTGACATCACTAATCTAAAGAAATCCCTCGTTTCACTATCTGAAGAGACCTCCAAAAATTGCAAAGGACTTTATTGGACTTGATTTACTCTTTTACAATAGAAAAGACTGTGTACAGCTCTTGACTGTGTACAGCCCTTAAAGAAGAATGTTGCCTTTCTTAGACAAGACAGAGATGGTTAAAGAGAGCATGAAAAAGGTCAGAAAAGGCCCTGAGAAAAGATAAAGGGAAATATGAGAGCTGGTACAAGAATTGGTTTTCAAACTCTCTATGGTTGTCATCCCTACTTCCTCCCATCTTGGGACCATTAATTGGGTTATTTTTGCTTATTTCTTTTGGTCCCTGGGCCTTAAATAGGCTGACTAACTTTGTGAAACAACAGATAGATAATTTGGTAGCAAAACCTATTCAGATACATTATCATAAGTTAGCTATGGAGGACCACGAAACTCAAGATGAGGTTGTTACTTTATCCAGGGTGTTCCCAAAACCCATCTCCACCCAACCTAAAAGAGGGGACTTCCGCCCCTTGACCAAGCAGAGAGGGGCCACACAGAACCGCCTCTGACTGGCTATCTGATTTCTTGCTTAGGGTGTGAGGCTAAGCACTGCAAGGGAATATAAATAAAAGTTAAAAAATATCTCTCTGGGTTCCCTGAGGGACAAGCCTGACTGCATAGGAGTTGATGTCAAAAGTATCCCCTCTCCAGGAAAAAGATATCGGGATGGGTAAGGCCATCATGCCTCACTGGACAACGACAGGGGCACTGGAGCCATTAAAAGATCCCCTTCAATTACTGGAGGTCAGGCCTCTATCCCCGCCTTCGCAAGATTATAATCGCCACAACCCTTCTATACTTAGAGAAGGGAGGAGATGTCAGGGACATCCCTGCTTATACACTGTAGGCCTAAAATCATCCATAGGCCTAAAATCAGCAATAGGTCTGTCATACCTGTATACTAACACCAAGTCTTGGGTCTCTGTGGAAAAACATTGAAACAGATGGCTATAAACTAATGTCAACAGGCAGCTTTCGTGGAAATTTACCAGCCTGAGTAGTCATAGACCTTTTAAATAGGTAGCCTTGGCAGATATTACCAACTTAGATAAGGACAAGCGAATCATAGGCAGAGTCATAGTGACTTGTCCCCTTCATCCAGCCGATACCCTCTTCTGAAAGATATCTGTACTCCCCCTGAACACCCACGCTCTAGTGTCATCCCCTACCCCCTTCCCCAAATCCTGCCTTTCTGTGTTTATAACCCCTGTGTGAATGAGTAAAAATTACGATTTGATTTTTAAAAAAAATAATAATAAAAAAGAAAAATAAAGAGAATAAGAGGAAAAAAAAAGAAAGAAATCCCCTTTGAGGAAAATCTGTGTTGTTTCTAGTTTCTGGCTATTATGAATAAAACTGTTATGAACATAGTTGAGCAAGTGTCCGTTTGGGCTGGTGGAGCCTCTTTCTGTGTATATGCACAGGAGTGGTTTAGCTAGGTTGAGACAGAACTGTTTCCAATTTTCTCAGAAACCACCAAATTGATTCCTAGAGTGGTTGAACATGTTTTTACTCCTACTAGCAATGGAGGGGTGTTCCCTTGTTCCATATCCTCACTAGCATATGGTGAATAAAATGTGCTTCCTTTACATTATTGAGTATGACTCAGCTATCAAAAACAAGAATATCATGTAATTTTGTAGCTGAATGGTTGGAACTAGAAAATATCATCTTTAGTGAGGTGATGCAGATCCAAAAGGACATGCATGGTATATACTCACTTAGAAGTGAATATTAGCTATAAAGTCTAGAATAACTATGCTACAATTCACAGACCCAAAGAAACCAAATAACAAGGAGTGTCCAATGAAGGATGTGTGAATCTTTCTCAGAATGGGAATTAAATAGATATTGGAGGTGGACAGAGACAGGGAACTTGGTAGGAGAGGGAATGAGGAGTTGAATTGGGCAGGAGAATCAGGTACAGGAAGAACATTAGAGAGAGAATTGAATTGGTAGTGATCAGGATGGGGGGCATCTCTAGAATGTGCCTGAGACCTGAGATGTGGGGGAGGCCTCATGGAGTCTATGGGGGTGACTCTAGCTAAAACTCCAAGCAATTGGGGCATATGGAGCCTGAAGTGGCCATCTCCTATTGTCAGGCAGGACTCCCAGTTGAAGGATAAGGACAGAAACCTACCCATAGAACCTTGGACTCCAAATGTGTTCTGTTTACTAGACTTGCAGGGACAAAGATGGAGCAGAGATGAAAGGAATGGCCAACCAATGATTGGCACAAATTGGGACTAATCCCATGGGCAAGCACCAATCTCTGACACTATTAATGATACTCTAGTATGCTTGCAGACAGGATCCTAGCCTAACTGTCCTCTGAGAGGTTCCACCCAGGAGCCAATGCAAATTGATGTAGAGACCCATAGCCAAGTATTAGTTGAAGCTCAGAGAGTTTTATAGAAGAGTTAAGGGAACAATTGAGGTTTCCCAGGAGGACACAAGGAAGACCAACAGAGTCAACTGACTTACACCCTTGGTGACGCCCAGAGATTGAACCACCAACTGAAAAATGAGCATGGGTAGCTTGGTTTTTAGGCAGATCCTCAAAGAACTAGAGCAGAGACTGTCCCTGAATCTGTTGCCTACTTGTAGATCACATTTCTTAACTGGGTTACCTTGTCTGGCCTCAGTGGGAAAGGAAGCTCCTAATCCTGCAGTGACTTGACATGCCAGGGTGGAATGATACCCAAGGGGGCCTCTCCCTTCTCAGAGATTGAGATGGGGAGCTGTATGAGGGGGAAACTTGGAAGAGAAGGGGTCATATTGGGATGTAAAATGAATAAATAAATTAATGAAAAAGTACATACATATATAACTTTTTTAAAAAAAATCATTAAACAAGGGAACCCCCTTTTGTGGTTGTTTGTTTTATATAGAGGTACTGAAGAAAGGTTTCAGTATCTAAAAGAGAATTAGTGTGGGGCAGGCCTTGTCTGGGGTGGGCAATCAGTATTATAATTTGTTCAGTTATATAGAACAACCAAAGAAAACATCTCAGGAGGAAATTATTGTTAACGAACAAAATTTGGGAAGATCAGTAAAACTGGGATAAGTAAAATTACCCTAAGCTGTTCAAGTATAGACAGATGAGGGTGGGTGGGAGATTAGGAGAGGGGAAGAGAGTTTGTGGCTGAATGTTCTATCTTAGGTAAAGTGTGAAACAATGTCATAAGATGAAATCAATGGTATGACAGTGTGATGTATTATAAAGAGGTGAGCATTAGTGAGTTTAGGAAGTACAACAGAACTCATTGCTCTGGTAGGCAAGGTTGAGCACTGTAAAAAAAATTCTGCATTGCAAATTAATTTATAATCTCAACATTCTCATAATATTATTTCCACTGCCTTTTTACATTGTGGATAATAAAATTAAATATCTTTATAAAAGAAAACCTAACAGTCTGGACAGGAAGCCATTGAAGAACACTCTTAAAAATTGTGATAAGAATGTTGCCACAATTGGTGATTTCTGTCAGGGGTGCAGGTGAGGGTTCCAGAGGCTGGCCACTGAAAGTCTGGCCATGCTCCAGTGAGAATACAGGAAACACAAATTGGACTTCCTCCCCCTCTCCTCCTCCTTCTCTTTCTCCTCCTCCTCTTCCTCTTCTACCTCCTCTTCCTCTTCTTCCTCTCCCTCCTCCTCCTCTTCCTTCTGTTTAGGAGGAGGTTACATGGTGGGAAGGGTTTGGGCCTGGGAAGACTGGAAACTGAGTGTGATCAGAGTGCATCATGTGAAACTTTCAAATAACCAATAGTGGTGGAGTATACCTCTAATCCCAGCACTGAGGAGGCAGAAACAGATGAGGAGGCAAAGGCAGGTATATCTCTGTGAGTTCAAGGCCAGCCTTGTCTACAGAGTAAGTTCTAGAGCAGCCAGGGGTACACAAATAATACCTTGTCTCAAAAAGAAAAAGAGATGAAGGAGGAAGAGGAGGAGGAGGAGGAGCAAAAGCAGAAACAGAAAGGAGGGAGATTCGAGAACTACAGAAGCTCTCTTTTAGATATGCAACTGTAGTCTAGAAGGTAACTCAAACGGGAAATGGAAGGATTATTTACAAAGAAGACTAAGAAAAAATGGCAACTAAAAAAAAACATCAAAGTCCACCCTTTTTTAAAAAGAATTATTTTTATTTAATATCAGCCAATGCTTTTCTGAACGTATGCGTGTGCAACATGTACATGCCTCTTGCTCAGGGAGGCCAAGAGTGGGTATCAGATGCCCTTTAGTTGGAGTTACAGCTTACTGTGAGCTGCCTTGTGGGTGCTGGAAACAGAACGTGGGTCTTCTGTAAGAGTAGCAGGTGCTCTTAACCACTGAGCAATCTTTTCAGCTCCATTCTCACAATTTTTACACATTAGATTAAATTATAAATTTATAAATTAAATTACAAAAAATAAATGTAAATTATAAAATAAACCAAAAATCTCTAAAATACAAAAAGTTTTCCTAAACAAATCATGGAAAAAAGTAGTTTAAGAATCAAATATCATTAAAAGAAAGTATAAAACAAAAAATTATCTTGTTTAAAAACTTTTAATTATAAGTGTTAAAAGTTAAATAACAAATTAAAAAGAAATTATTGCTATAGCTATAGTGAAATCTTTGTTTCCTCAGTATTAAAGATCTAAATATATAAATGAAAAAACTATAAATTATGCAAATTAAATTAAGAGATCTAAATGTTATAAAGAATACATCAGTAAAACTTCTATGTAAAATTAAATTTAAAATGTCTTGCATTTTAGAAAAATGTTTTCTTTTAATATAAAGAGCATGCAGTTGATTTTAACCTTAATTTAATAGCTCTATGCATAAGTATTAATTACATACCTAAGGCAGTGTTATTAATGTGAACATATACAAACACACACATAATACATCATTACTTATCTAGTAGTGATAATACAGCAAGTTACATTACAAAACATCTGAATGATGTTATACACTACAATTGACAATTTTCAGAGCAATTTTGTCTTAGAACTATTAAAATGGATGATATAAACATTAAATTCAAGATATCTAGTTGGAAGTATTTATATATGTTGTCTTAGTCCTAACAGCAATGCTTTAAAATAAATGTATTACTGGGAATTTATAGATTTCACACCTTGGTTCAGAAACACTACATTCACATTAAAAATTAACAGGAAGATAAGAGACACTGAAGTCCAACCCTTGTGTTTTCTCAGAGACCTGAGTCTGTCCACCATTGCTTTGTAAGGCTACCACACAGTCTACCTTATAGTACCTGTAAGTCTGCAAAGGAAAAAAACACCTCTGTATACCTCCATCAGATGAAGCAAATTTCTACATGAACACTCCGTTAAGTGAGTGCCTGCATCAAAAATGAAAGAATATCCACTAACTCTACATAAGAACTGTTTCTGGGATTTTACATGAACTTGATTTATTTACTTCTATTAATTTTAGAAAGAAATCTTTACTTATTTTATCTACTATATAAAATGCATAATAGTGTATGGGTTAGTGTTGTGCTGTTATTTTTTCATGTAAGTATACATCTGAATAACCTTAAAATCAGATCAAATACTTATTCTCTCAAATATTTGTTATTGATTTACAGAGAAAACTTAGGTTTTAAAAAGCACTGTACATTTTTTTGTGTATTTTCATACTACCATGCAGCATCACATCAGAAACTATTGCTACTACCTAACTGCAACTCTGTACCCGTTGATGATGATCAATACTTTCCTGATCCTGTCCCTCACCATCAACTTTCCTCAGCATTTGGTAAGCACTGTTCTATATTCAGTTTTTATGATAGCAATTCAAAATGATTTTATTTGATGTTTTAAATAAATTAGCTTTAAGACTTCCTTTGAGTTAAACATGAGCATGGAACAATTATCCAATTCTCATAAGTGCAACATGACTCCTATATTACAGAATATTATATTAGAAAGAAAATAAGTTACACTGTTTATTCCTGCTATTCTTCCAATTTCAACTTATTTGTCCATTGAAACACTTTTATTAATTCTACTTTTCACTGAATTACGATACTAGATTTCCACATTTTTATATATCTTTCATCTTCCTACCTCTTCTCTGCTTAAACCTTCCTCCTTTCAATATCTTATCTCTCTACCATGTTCTGCCAAACCCCATTGCTTACAACATGTCTCCCAATGCGCCCTTTCTAGATCCCTAGCTCTACAAATACTCTAGGTTAAACATATGAACTAAGAATTTAGAGCTAGGATCCACAGATAACATACAGTCTTTATTTTCCTGTATCTGTGTTACCTCACTTGGTATAATTATTATCTTTTTTTTTACAGTTCCATCAATTTAACTACAATATTCATTATTTCATTTTTCTTTTCAGCTGAACAAACTTCTGTAGTATATATACATATATATATTAAATTTTGATTATCCATTTATCCATTAATGGACATCTACAGTGATTCCAGTTTCTATTGTGAACAAAGTAGCAATGAACATAAATTTTCAAGAGTCTTTATGGTAAGATGTAGAGTCCATTAGATATATGCCTTGAAGTGCCATAATTGTGTCATATGTTAGTTCTATGTCAAGTTTTTTGAGAAATATCTAGACCTATTTCCATAGCGCTACATTCATTAACATTTCTACCTTACTGTATAGTGTCCCTCACACCATGTCCATGGCGGTGTTTGTTATCATTTCTCAAAGATAGTAATTCTAACCAGGGATTTATGGATACAAAACTACAGAAATTATGCATATTCATGAATAACCATATGATGCTTTTACACATGTATACATTGTACAATGTTTAAAGTAGATAGACATTTTAAGCATATGGATCCTAGGTGGGTTTTGAGATATTTCAAGATATGTTGGGAAAATTTTGAAAAGCACTGATTATTATCATATTATCATATTATTTATACTTCTAACCAGAAGTATAAATGTTTGGCTCATTTCAGTTCCCATTATTGAAAATAAAATGAAGAAAGAAAAAATGTACATCACACACACACACACACACACACACACACACACACACACACACACAAAATAATCCATGGATGGCATCTGTCAAGTCATTCTGAAGGCTGATGCTAATTCAACATTCAACAAAACTGTACCTAATATTTTTTCTAAAACATTATACAAAGCTCAAAATTCTTCCTGATTTATGTATGAATCACCTACTTGAAATATTATACTTTATTATCTACAAAAGTTTCCAATTTCCAATGTAAAATCATGTTAGAACATCTAAATGCCATTTACTACCTGGACATGAACCTTGTCTTTGTGCCCATATATGACAAAATCACCAGATTCTCCAATATCTCCTGAAAAAATTCGCAAAGCATTTCCAAAAGATCCCATACTTCATTGCCATTCCACATTTTTCTACCAAAAGACATACTTCTTACTCTAGGATTTAGCAGAAACATTTCATTCACACCAAAATTCTGTCTTTCTGAAAGAATTGAGTTTAAAAGGTAACTACTAGAGCTACCTAGAGGTTGGGCTGTGTTGACAACTGCTTTCCCAGGACTCTCTTCAAAGCTCCAGTGACCTCTTTATTCCTTAGGCTGTAAATGAGGGGATTCAGAGCTGGAGTGACAATCGTGTAGAAAACTGAGCTGATATTGTCTTGCTTGGGGCTGTGGAAGGAACTGGGTAGAACATACATGAAGGAAGCATCACCGTACCACATGCCAACTACAGTCAGGTGGGAAGAGCAGGTGACAAGGGCTTTTTTCCTGCCCTCATTTGAGGGCATATTGAGCACAGTGAACAGAATTAGTGAGTAGGAGGCCAGGATGACAGTAAGAGGAAGAATTAGCACAATAACTCCCATCAAATAAACCATGAGTTCATATGTGGAGGTGTCTGCACAGGCCAGCTTCAGCAACGGGGGTATCTCACAGAACAGGTGATTGATCTTACGATTTTTGCAGAAAGAATACTGCATGGTGTAGATGCTATATCCTAGAGCACTGAGGGAGGCCAGGATCCATGAGGTGGCTATCATGAGCCAGCAGACATTGTGACTCATTAAGATTGTATAGTTCAGGGGTTGACAAATGGCTACATACCTGTCATAGGCCATAAAGGCTAGAAGAAGGTCTTCTGCACTACCTACTGCCAGTTCTAGAAACATCTGAAGGGCACAATCTCCAAAGGATATGGTATTGTCTTTGAGGAGAAAATCTACAACAGCCTTTGGAGTAATAACTGATGTGAGGAGGAGGTCCATGAGAGACAGCTGACCAAGTAGAAGATACATGGGCACGTGGAGCCGGGCGTCCATGGTGATGACTAGAAGCAGCAGTACATTGCTGGTCAGGGCTAAGAAGTACAGGGCTGTGATTGTGGCACAGAGCAGTTCAGGAGAGCCACTGCCATCCAGAATTCCCACCAAGATGAAGCCACTTCCCAAGGTCGAGTTCCAGACTTCCATTCTGTGTTGTCTCTTTAGTTGCCTAGAAACAGTTGACTCAGTTGAGATCTGTGAACTTGTACTAAAATGGGCCCAAATTCTGTGACATTAGAAGTCCCTTAGAATTCCTAACATGGCTTCCTATATTTTTACACTAGTTGAATAGCTTTGCTTCTTGATTTTCAAATTTCTCATTTTTTTTACAATTCTTTTTGAATTCTTGTAATTTTTTTTGAGAATTTCATACGTGAGAACTGCATTTACTCCCATTCTTTCTCCCCCTCAACACTTTCCATGTCTCCTACTCTCCCTTAAATTCATGACCTCTTATTCTCTAACTGTTATTGTTATACATGTGTATGAATACACACACACACACACACACACACACACACACAAACACACACACCACAC
Source organism: Grammomys surdaster (assembly GCF_004785775.1). NCBI lineage: Eukaryota > Metazoa > Chordata > Mammalia > Rodentia > Muridae > Grammomys > Grammomys surdaster. Next base: position 17,092 of record NW_021605039.1, on the reverse strand, counting down.
GAATGCACACATATATCCTCAGTCTATTTAGTGCTGCCGATATGTCCATGTTTTAGGCTCATTTCCTACATACCATCAGTCCACATTTGTTTGTGGCTAATCAAATTGAAATCACATTTTTTCCATATTAGTTATCTTTCTTGCTTAGTCTTCCATTTTTCATGATCCTCAGAAAGGAATACCAATTCTCTAAAATATGCAGTACATTTAAGAAAAATGTTGCTATTAGAGTTAAAATTTTGGAATTAATTTGAACATCTTTGTTTTTATCAAATTATTGTATAGCTATAAGGACAAAAAATGTAACATATAAGATCCTTCCATGGAAAACAAGTCTATTTTTTCTCATAACAATTAAAACAAGAAAATATAGCTATTAACAAGTAAAAATAGCTATTTTTAATTGTGCTATAGCCCAATAATCCTATCCAAATACACCCTTTAATGCCAATGTTCCAATTTCCCTCCTACAAATCCACAGTAATTGCACTAAGTGGGGACAGGATTGAGACGACTAGTCTCTATATTTTGAAAAATCCTATTGGTGCACAGTACCCAGTCTTATAGAGAATCTAACAAAATCAGTAGTGTCATATCTATAGGAACCTGTGATCTGCATGCAACAGCACCACTAAAGCCAGTTCAGGGCATGAAATTAAAGATGTGGAAGTCAAGTGTCCTTATAGGGATCATTCACCCATATCTTGCCATATGTATATTGACATTTCATTAGTCTCCATTGGCTTCTCTGGAGAACATAAATACTGTAACACTGAAAAGGTATGGAAGAGCAATAGAACCCAAAGATCTAGCATATCTGACAAAGTAGCTTAAAGTCTTAGGCTTGGTTTTGGATTCTGTGTTTTGATTAGCCACCCTTAGAGGCTATACATTTCAATAAAATAGAAATGAAATTCTTAACTTACCTGTTGAGAAACTTCCTGCTACACTTATACAGCTTGAAGACAGAGGATGCAGCTTTCTTTGCCAGCACTTAATTAGTTTTGCTGTTAGTGAAGTGTGTCCACTTCCATCCAATATCAGGTGCCAGAGTTGTCCCAGTCTTTCCTGTCATCTGCAGATGTATGCTAAATGTAGCAGTGGGTTCAGTCAGGCTAAGTGTCTTTGGGCAATTCAGTACGAAGCAAGATGTTTTTCCTGTTTTTAAGCCTGAGAATTTGTAGAAATTGCTTTTATATAGCAGGTTGAATTTAGGGAATGTCTATTTGTGTCAGTTTTTGGATTGCTTCTGGGTACAGATGCTCATGTTTCTTACTCTTGATCCTTTTTGGCAACACAGATCAAAGTAGCATACAGAAATTTGAAATTAGGAGAGATGTCCAAAGAATGTCATTGAGCCTCACCAAAATATATCTGGGGCCAGAATAAGGTAGTGGTTTCTTGAGATTCTGTTTTATGTTCTGAGGTCAAGATCTTTTCTTTTTTCTTTCTTTTCTTTTTTCTTTTTGCCTGTGAATATTCTCAGAGGGGCTTATATCCCAGAAGAAGGCACCCCCTTGGAAGTACAGGTTTAGGAAAATAAAAGTTAATGAATTCTCTTGGGGTTGTTTCTTGGCTTTCCTTTCAGAAGTTCTTCTGTAACTAAATGAGCACTAAGGCCTTTCTCTGAATATAAGATCCAACCTCTTTATCCTTCCAGGTGCTGAGTCTATAGGCACACAATAACTGTCTTTTCTAGGTTTCTTTGTAACCTTAAGGAAACACTGGCAGTCAATGTTTACCTTTCTAATTGAGTAGACTTGTATGGATATCCTCATGGTCAGTTCTCCAGCTGAGAAACAAGGCTAGTTTTTCAGGTTCTTCAGAACTCTACTTCCCTTATTACAGTCTTATATGGATGATTTCCAACTCCCCATGGCTATTCCATGTGGAGTCTCTAGATATGAGCGTCTACCTCCATTGACATCTGGAGACTTAGGACAGCTTCTATGTCTGTTTATGACTTGTTAACATTGGAAGTGGTTAAAGAAATGAGAGCTCCATTTTCCAAGTATTAGGTGGGAAATTGAAAATAAATCCACATAATTCTAGAGTTGTAAAGGATCAATATTAATTGACATATTTTAATGTTCCTATAAATTATGTATTGATTATGTAGATATACTGGTTGACAATTGTCTATCAATGGCAGAAATAGATGAAGAGGAGATTGGTTTTAAATGTTGAGGAAATAAAACTGCTCACATAGATCTCAGAGCACAGCTGAACTGTCATCAGTGAATGAATTTAAATGAAAAGGAAAGAGAACTCTCTCCAAAGACTCCCAGTAAAATAACTTTAGTAAGAAGAAAAGTGATGTAAACAGATTTAATAATAGTCATATTTAGCTCCTGAAATCCAAAAATATTTTTATTTCTAATCTTAAACATTTATTGTTTTTGATTATGTGAATTAGCTTTTGTCTGTTTGGGCTTATATTCATGTGAATGCAGCTCCATTCAAAGACCAGAAGTTCCTGAAGCTGGTGTTACAGAAAGGTATGAGCTACCTATATGGGAACTGGGACCAGAGCTCAAGTCCTTTGGAAAACCAGCAAGTACTCTTACTCTGAGCAATGTACCCACATTTATTTTTTTAAAAATTGTAAAGTCATAAAAATGATTACACAGGATATGAGTTCATTATAGTATTTACTGAGGTACAGGAGCAGAGCATGAAAGCATCATGATCATTTATTAATATTACTGTTTCTGTTTTGTTTTTAAAAGTGTAAGCTAAATACAGTAAAATCCGTCTGTTCTTAGTTTACAGCTTTGTAAGTTTTGATGAATACAATCATGTAATGAGCGTAAAAGTTGAAAGAACCCAAAAGATTTTCTAACACCCTCAAGTGTACTACTGCCTTTTAAAATGTTTTTCATTTATTATTTGAAAATTTTATACATGCAAACATGAAATATGATCAAATTCACTCCCTGTTTTTTCTCACCACCACTTCAGAAGTACCACCCTCAAATCTAGCCCCCAACTCAATGTCACCTTGTTTTTTATAATAACATTGAGTCTAATTATTGCTGTCCACATGTATATGGAGGTTTGTTCATTGAATGAAGAATGATCTGTCTACCAGTTGACACATCCCCAAAGAAAATTGATTCTCCTACCTCTCAGGAGCAACCAACTGCCAATAGCTCAGCATCGAAAGCCTCATGAACTTTCCGGTCATCTGTGTTGAAAGTTTTGCTTGGTTGATCTTTTGCAGCTGCTGAGTTCATGAGTGCATTAGCCGTATAATATCTGAATGATAGTATTCCAGAGCCCTACTCTCCTCTGCTTGTGCTTTCATTCTCTCTGCCTTATTTTCTGCTCCTTCTTCTGAGATGATTCCTGGGTCTTGGAAGAAGGAATGAGATAGAGATGTCTCATTTAGGACTGAGAACTCTACAATCTCTTATCTCTGTACATTGACCTATTATGAGTTTCTATATTAACTGCCATCTGTTGCAAGAAGTTTCTCTTAGGAAACCAAAAAATATACTTACTTATGGGTTTAAAAGTAAATCTGTAGGAGTTGGGTTAAAGTTATGTCCATTTAGTTGAATATTAGCTGTGGATTTTTCCATATAGCCTATGCTATACCTGGTATTTTATTTATAGCCTTATCAACCATGACAGGCATATTTCCATGATGTGGGTAGGCCTTAAATCAAAGTAGAAATTGTTGGATTCTCCAAAAGAATTTGTGCCACTACTGAACCAGTAAAGACACCATGCCAGGCATGTTATAGTTTACAGAGTTAAAGTGTTGATAAGACTAATGGTAACTTTTCTCCCCCAAGTAGAATTTATTGATTGATGTCAGTCATAGGTGACATAGTAGAGAGAGAGGTGCACCAAGATGCTAGGCCTTCATTTCCTGAAGGAACAGAGGGGCTCAGCCTTCTTGGAAAAGACTAACACCCAACTAGTTCATGCCAGTTACTTTATTCAAACATTATAAAAAGTTAATTGGGGCTGGGAAAGGTTCTACCTACCAAAGTTATCTTATCCTTGCTGCCTACAAGAACATAAAACCCATACAAATCAAGGCCATTTTGACCACGACTAGCTATAATCAAAAGTAAGAACTTCCAGTTTGCCAGGAGTGTCTTAGGACTAAGGTTCGTGCAGCGGCATGTTTTCATGTAGCACCAAGTGCAGATTCTTTAGAGAGACATCATTTCTTCAAGGGTCAAATAGTCTCAAAGCAGATTTTCAGCCTCCACTAATTGACCCAAACATAGAAATGGCTTTGTTAAAATATTTCACTCAAAGCCAGACACAAAGCCTTTACTATACATTGCACTTAAAGCCAGAC
>NW_021605039.1:0-12764 GCF_004785775.1 Grammomys surdaster | reverse complement strand
TTATCCCCCTGTACACTTTGAAAGCAGGAAAGATTGCAGGGTAAACGTTTTGTGGTGTCCAAGTCTGTAGATCTTGAATTTTTAAAACCTACTTTTAATAAGGGTTAATAAGGGTTCTCAAATGCTTTGACACCCCCTTCTATCCCATCGTCCAAAGGTAGGAGAGAAACGATGGTAAATATGACAATGGATGTGTACTGGTTTATAAGTAGTTCCTTGGAGTGATTCCAATCTCCGTTTGTCAGGATACCAGCAATTCAGTTCAGTAGTGTCAGTTGAACAAACATAAATCAGCAGAGGTGGCAAGATCTAGCAGAAACTGCCAGACCTCCACTGAATTGGCACAAGTCAGCAAGAGTCACCAGGAGAAGTTCTCTGCTATGCCTCTCTCAATGAAGTGAAGATGATCGAAGCCACAGGCCAAGGAAGCATTGCCCATCTAGCTATGCAAGCACACCATCACTGTCAGTTGAGTCCTATTAATACTCTCCTCAAACATCACATGTCCTCTCATGGGTTTTGCCTCAGCAAACACCACATGAGGCAGCTTCATGATATGAGTCTGTATTAGCAAAGCACCATGTGAGTCTGTATCACCTGACTTATCCAGAAACTTCCACGTCACATGTCCCATCCTGGAATCCTTGAATCTATTGATCAACACGTCTGGTTTATGCCAATACAAGTTTTTGTTACTAGAGCTCTATAGTACAACTTGAAATCAGGAATAATGATACTCTAGGACTGTGGTTTGTTTATTTATTTATTTATTTATTTACTTACTTACTTACTTACTATCATGGTTCTGTTTTCCAGATGAAGAATTTTCTTTCAAGGTCTGTAAACAATTGTGTTGGAATTTTGATGGTGAGTGCATTGAATCTGTAGATTGTCTTTGGTAGGATGGCCATTTTTACTATGTTAATCCTATTGTACATGGGCATGAGAGATCTTTCTATCTTCTGTTATCTTCTTCAATTTCTTTCTTCAAAGACTTGAGGCTTTTGTCATACAAGTCTTTTATTTGCTTGATTAAGAGCACTCTTAGATATTTAATATTATTTGTGGCTGTTGTGAAGGGCGTTATATACCTGACTTCTTTCTCACGCCATTACAATTTGTGTAGAGGAGGGCTACTGATTTTTTTGGTGTGTGTGTCAATTTTGCATCCAACCAGTATGCTGAAGGTGTTTATTAGCTGTAGGCATTCTCTGGTGGAACTTTTGGGGTTCCTTATGAATACATCATATCATCTGTAAATGCTGATACTTTGATTTCTTCCTTTCCAAGTTATATACCCTTTATTTCCTTTAGTTCTTTTATTGCTATGGGTAGAAGTACTGTATTGAATAGATCTGAGGAGAATAGACAGCCTTGCCTTGTTCATGATTTTAGTGGACTTATTTTGAGTTTCTCTCCACTTAATATGATGTTGGCTATAGGTTTGCTGTAAATTGCTTTTATTATATTTAGGTATGTCCCTTGTACTCATAATCTCTACAGTAGTTTTATCATGAAGGAGTGTTGAATTTTGTCAAATGCTTTTTATGCATCATTTGAAATGATCATGTGGCTTTTATTCTTTCAGTTTGTTTATATAATAGATTATATTTACTGATTTTCATGAGTTGAACCAGCCCTTGATGGGGTGAAGCCTACTTAATCATGGTGGATGATCTTTTTGTGTGTTCTTGGATTTGGTTTGCAAGTATTTCACTGACTATTTTTGGATCTATGTTCACAAAGAAAATTGGTCTCTAATTCTTTTGGATTTTTTTATGTTCAAAGTCTTAGTTTATTCTCTCTCTCTCTCTCTCTCTCTCTCTCTCTCTCTGGTTTTGATGGTATGAGATTATTTATTTTGTTTTCATGGGTGTAGTTAATCTCTTTGGGTTGGAATTTTTCTTCTTGAAACTTTTGTACAGCTAGATTTGTAGAAAATTCTGTTTAAAATTTCACTTTATCATAGAATATCTTAATTTCTCCATCTATAGTGATTGAAAGCTTCCCTGGGTATAGTGATGTGGGTTGGAATCTGTGATCTCTTAGAATCTGTTCAGGCTCTTCTTTCTTTTAGAGTCTGCATTGAGTAGTTGGGTGTAATTATAATGGTTTGGCCTTTATACATTACTTGGTCTTTTCCCCTTGCAGCTTTTAACATTGTTTTTATGTTCTGTATATCCAGTGTTTTATTATGTGGCAAGGGAACTTTTTTTTCTAGTCTAATCTATTTGGTGTTCTATGTGCTTCTCATCCCTTTACAAGCATCTCTTTCTTCAGGTTAGGGTAATTTTTTTCTATGATTTTGTTAAGATTTTTTTGGACATTTGTGGTGGAATTCTTTTCCTTCTTTTATTCCTGTTGATTCTTAGGTTTGGTTATTTCATAGTGTTCCACTATGGAAGCTTTGCATCAGGAATTTTTAGATTTAATATGTTCTTAGACAGATCGAAGACCTTTCCTGAACTCCAGGTCACCCATCCCCAGGCCCAATTCTCAGGGACACCGCTAGCTTTACAACAAAACACCAACAGCAAGTCCCTCTTACTCCTGTCCATGTCTTCTGTGGATCTCACAGACCACACTCTCACCTCCTTCCTCCTCTGAAAAGCCATAGAAGAAACAGAAACCAAGAAAAATTCCCACCCAACAAAGACAAATCCAGAAATTAGCACCTAGATCTATAATAACCCCAAACCTAGATGCTTAGACAACAGCATAAGAACACAATCAATAACAGCCAAGGCAATGTGTCTCTACCAAAGCTCAACTATTCTATCCTACCAAAATTGTAATTGTTTGCTTTCTTAGTGTTGTTTCTTTGTTTGTTTGTTTTTGCATCCTTTACATATGCTAGATACTAACCCTCTGTCAGAGATGGAGTTGATAAAAATATTTTGGGTTTTTTTTGTTTTTTGTTTGTTTTTAAGGCTGTGGCTTCAATCTAATGATGTTATCTCCTTTGACACATAGGTTTTTAATTTTATGAGGTTCTATTTATTAATTGTTTGTATTAATACCAGCTCCACTGGGATCCTGTTCAGAAAGCCTTTTCCCATGTCTAGAATTGATGTGTATTTCTAAATTTCGTAAGTTGCAAGATTGGATTATAAATTGAAGTTCTTCATCCATTTGGAGTAAACCTTTACATAGAGTAAGAAAAACATGTGGGTCCTCAAATATATTCAGCTGATGAATATGAGTATTTTTCTGTCAGTCTGATGCTATATTTTTTTGGTACTATAGATTTATTTCATGTAACCTGAAAACAGGAATGGTAATACCTTCTGCAGTAACTTTATTGTTCAGGACTGCTTAGGTTATCATGGGATTCTTGTTTCCATATAAACTTTAAGATTATTTTTTTTCAATCTCTGTGATTAATTGCACTGCAATTAGTGTATGGATTGTGTTGACACTGAATATTATTTTTATAGAGTGATATCCTTTTACTTTAAGGTAGCACTCTCCTTGATGGTGAGGTATGTTTCTTAGAGACAACAAAATTATGGATCCTATTTTCTAATCTAATCTGTTAGTTTGTGTCTTTTTATTGTGAAATTAAGACCATTAGTATTGGGTTATTATTGGACAGTGTTTATAGTGTAAATTTTTTCAGGCCTCTTTTGGTTAACTGTTCTGAGATTATTAATCCCTTGTGTCTTTTTGGGTGTGTATAGCCTCTGCAGACTGAGATATTCCTTCTATTCTCTGTAGAGATAGCTTGGTGAATAAAAAATTCCTTAAGTTTGGTCTTATTTAAAATGATTTTCTTTCTCTTTCTACTCTAATAGATACTTTTCTTGGTACAGTAAGTAGTCAGGGTACTCTATGTGGCCTTACAGAGCTTTCAGTACATCATTCTAGGCCCTTTTGACTTTCAAGGTCTCTATTAAAAAGTCATATTTTGCCGGGCGGTGGTGGCGCACGCCTTTAATCCTAGCACTTGGGAGGCAGAAGCAGGCGGATTTCTGAGTTCGAGGCTAGCCTGGTCTACAGGGTGAGTTCCAGGACAGCCAGGACTATACAGAGAAACCCTGTCTCGAAAAACAAAACAAAACAAAACAAAACAAAACAAAACAAAACAAAAAAAAGTCATATTTTATTCTAATGGGCCTGCCTTAGTGTGTGAGTTGTTCTTTTTTCCTGGAAGTTTTTAAGATCCTTTCTTTGTTCTGTATATTTAGTGTCTTGACTATGTGGTACTGGGAGTTTCTTTTACATACTGAAATACAGGCGCAACTGAAACAGATAATGTTGATGTGCGACATTCTCAATTGTGATATCTCTATCCTCTTTATGAAGTTATTAATATTTTCTACATCATAAAAACCCAATGTAAATAAGATCATGAGAATATTCAACTCAAAGCTAATTTGTAATTTAAACATTTTTACCATGCTTAGTTTACAACACAAAACACAAAGTATATTGTCATGTTTCCCAAATATATGCTTGATTCCTTTTTAATAGATGCTTGATACCAATGGTCTCAGCTGATAGCCTTGTCCCATCCTTTATTAAGAACAGAGTATTCAGTCAACAGAGTTGGCTTCAATATGTCCAAATCTTCCATCCACCTGCATCTGTACTTAAAAGGCTTGTGTTGGTTTTCCTCAATATAATTCCCTATCAATTGCTAGCCAATGTCCAATTTCATTGGCCTCCTCGAAAATTTATCCCTAAACAATAACTTCTTTTTAAAAGAAATCTGTTTTCTTCTATTTTCTGAAAGATAACTATAAAGTACAAATAAATTCTGATTGCCTCATCATAGATACTGTTCCCCACAACTCCATTTCTTTCCATTACTGCTCCATTTCTTTAGCTTCTCCACATAAATGAAAAAAAGAAAGAAAGAAAAAGAATTTCTGTGTTTATTTTCTTCTCTGATGATCATCTAGTCACAGGAATTCAATCAATCAAGTTCTTTTCTCATTCCATGTGCCTGTTATTGACAATTCATCATTATGAACTATATGGAAAACCCCTTTCTTATCCTCTTTTCCCACAATGTCAACAACATAGACAGTTGATCATTCTCTCTTCCCTTGAAATCCTTTATTCTCTCAGTTCCCAGAAACACAGAGACACTGGCTTACCTCTCCCTTTTCTCCACTCTCATACCCTTAAATCCTCTGTCTCTTTCTAGTTGCAGAAATGTCTCAAGATTTTTTTCTAGTGGGGAGAAATCAACACATTGACTCTTATGTGGTAAGAATACTGAGTATACATCACTGTGCATGCTTAGCCTTAATTGGGATTCATTTTCAAGTTCTAATTCAAAGTCACTCTCAAAGCCAGCAAGGCTGAGATAACAAGGAAGGAGTGAAACAAGAATTAATGGGTTGTGAAATGACAGTGGAGGTACATGCATTGAGTGAGGTAATAATAGAGTATAGGTGAAAATAGAGAGCTGAAATGTGGGGTACAGGAAGATTCAAGCAGCTAGTAAAATGAGGATGGGGAAATGAGGCAGACAGGTAAAGTCTAAGTGTTTTAAAGTGTATATAAAGAAGATACACTGGAACCTACAATTTTTCAACTCAAATAAGCAATGTAACAAGAGTGGATATTACAATACAATGGTGTAAAGAAACAGTATGTGGAGGGGGATACTAGGAGCCAAAGGTTTAAGAAGGTATGTGGGCAGGGTTGGACAGGAAAGATAGGAGAAGTTTATTAAAAATAGGATCTATGAAGACGTTTTTATAAAACCCTCTTTGTTTCTGAGCTAATTAAAATATGCTTCTTTAAAAAGGAGTTTGAACAGAGTTACTCCACATGAGTGAACACTGATGATCACAGAAGACATGGATTATTAATGAAAATCTAAGTTACAAATATAAGTCACTCTCCAGTGTGTTATTTTGGTACAAAAACCCCAAGGCATGCAATTCAACTTAAACTATCTCTGTAGTTTTTGGTTGCAAATTATAACTAGATGATAGGTTTCTGCTACTAAAAACACTGTAGACTTTGTTTGCACACTTCCATTTTCAATTTCTATGCCATCAATGTAAATAGTAATAGCAATAATAATAATAAATAATAAAAAGAAAGTTCATTTCATTTTATAATTTAACCAGTTCTAAGAGTATTTATTCCACATTAAAAACAAAGCCTTAGAAGGCATTAATAAATTTCCCAAGCCAGTTACCAACACCATTATACATATTCCCAATACCATTATACATAACATTTAATACAGTTGGAAAAACAGTTTCAAACAGAAAGAAAGAGAAAAACAGTTTAAATTTATTTTTTAGGTTGAGTTACAAGACAGTAAGTTTCCATATGATTTTTCCATACAGCCTTTATTTTTAACAACATCCCACCTTCATCCTATGTCTTTCCTACCTTTTATAACTTCATTCCACCACCAATATTCCCATCTCTACTTTCATACCCTCTATGTTCTGCTGCCATCTCTATCTAAAGCCACCCACACTATAATCTCCCCTATAAACTTTCCTTTCTTCTTCTACAGACGCATCAGGTTAAACATACAAAACTAAATACTCAAGTCAGTATCAACATGTGAGAGGACATGGAACACCTGTCTTTCAGTGTATGAATTATCTCAGTCACTATTATCTTTTAGGCTGGACAGATGGCTCAGCAGTTAAGGGCTCTCATTGCTCTTCCATGAGATCTATCTATAATGGGATCCAATACCCACTTGTGGTGTGTTTGAAGATAGTGAGAGTATACTCACATAAAGTAAATAAGTCTTAAGAAAATTACTTTTCAGTTGTATCAAGTTGCCTACCAATTTCATAATTTCATTTTTCTTTTGAGATGACTAAATTTTTATTGCTATTCTATTCCCAACTTTTATAAACAGCAGAAATGAATATGGGCAAACACGTGTCTCTATGAATATGAATATGGTACAGATCTTTTCAGTATACTCCTAGGAGAATATGGAGTGGTCATATGGTAGTTTGAGTTTAGCTTTTTGAGAAACCTCTAGATAGATTTATGAAGGTAGATCACTAGTTTACTCTCTTGCTAACAGTGTGCATGTAAACTTCCCCATGCCACCATTTGCTGTTATTATGTTTTTATAATGATAATCCTGACTAGGTTTTTCACTGATTATAAAAAGGTATAAAAACCAAGTATAAACTTGGGGTGCTATTAGTTATTTTGACATATGTTCAGATTGTATATTGTTTAAAGTATACACAACAAACATATGAACTATTTACAATTGTTAAGATACTTTGAAACATGATTAGGACAAATGAAAACCACTGTTTTATTTTGCTCCTTTTAATATATTATTTACAAGTTATAATTAAAAATGATCATTTCATTACCAATCACTACAAGAAGAAAAAAAAGGAGAGAGAGGAAAAGGAAGAGGAGAAGAAAAGAGAAGGAGGAGGAGAAATAGGAGAAGAAAGGGATGAAGTATATTCTCTCTCTCTCTCTCTCTCTCTCTCTCTCTCTCACACACACACACACACACACACACACACACACACACACGGAATCCAAGAAAAGTTGTCTGTCAGGCTATCCATATAAGTTGGTACTTACAGGGAGAGAAAGAAAGAACATGATGCAGGTCTCTGTCAAGTGATCATTAGAACTACTTGTGTTGATTTATATCTTACCAAGAGTAGTTGGTTTAAAATTTGTACAAGTCTCAAAATCATCTCCTATTGATCTAGGAAAAACCCATTTAAGATTACTTTCTCTGATTTTTGGTTCAGTATGGACACAAGACCAGAGTTGTCTTGTCTGAATATCCCTGATACCCTCAAAATCAGCTACTCTGGTAAACAGACTAACTTTTAAAGACAATGAATAATTTTAAATAGTGTGTACCTATTCTTGTAAAAATCCAAATGATGAGAAAATTCCAAGAACTTTTATCAAGGATACATATTCTCTGATTCTCTAGAAAAAGAAACACATTCACTTCCTTGGTTTCATTGTGATAATTTCATTTATAACAGAAATCTGCTGACACTGAGAAAGAATTAAGTCTAGAAGATACCTATTAGAAGCTCCTAAAAAGTTGACTGTGTAGGCAGAAACCACTTGCCCAAGACCTTCCTTAATGCCCCAGTGACCTCCTTATTCCTCAGACTGTAAATGAGGGGGTTTAGAGCAGGTGTCACTACAGTGTAGAAAACGGAGAGGATGTTCTCTTGTTTGGGACTAAGATAGGAACTGGGTAGGACATACATAACTGTGAGAGCCCCATAGTACAGACTAACTACTGTCAAGTGGGAAGAACAGGTGACAAGGGCTTTCTTCCTTCCTTCATTTGAAGGTTTGTTGAGCACTGTGAAAAGAATTAATATATAGGAAGCCATAATGGCAGCAAGTGGGGGAATTAGAAAGGCCACACCCATCACATAAACCATGAGTTCATATTTGGAGGTGTCTGCACAAGCTAACTTCAGCAATGGAGGGATCTCACAAAATAGATGTCTGATCTTATGGGATTTGCAGAAGGGATATTGCATTGTGTGGATGGTATATCCTAAAGCACTCAGGAATCCCAGGATCCATGCTGTGGCTACTCCTAGCTGGCAGATACTTGGCCTCATGAAAATCATATAACTCAGGGGATGACAAATGGCCACATATCTGTCATAGGCCATGAAGGCCAGAAGGAGGTCTTCTGCACCACCAAGTGTGAGTGCCAAGAACATCTGAAGGGCACAACCCTCTAAAGAGATGGTATTGTCTTTGAGTAGAAAATCCATGACAGCCTTGGGAATAATAATCGATGTGAGAAAGAAGTCTATGAGAGACAGCTGCCCAAGCAGAAAGTACATGGGTACATGGAGCTGTGCATCCATCATGATGACCAGGATCAGCAGTCCATTGCTGGTCATAGCCAACATGTACAGGGCTGTGATTACAGCACAGAGCAGTTCAGGAAAGTCACTGTCATCCAGAATCCCCACCAAGATGAAGACACCTCCCAATGTGGAGTTCCAGGACTCCATTCTGTGTCATTTCTTTAGTAGCCAAAATAAGAAGCTTCGACACAATTTTGCTAATATGAATCCTGGTTTTGTAACATCAGAGTATACTTAGAATATCCCATAGGACTCCAGTAAAATGACATTTTTTCCACTAGTGAATAGCAATGATTCTTGGTTTCCAAATTTCAAGTTGATGATTATATCTTGAAGAAAGATTCATCTAAGTGGAGATCATAGACTGCAGTAATAATTTTAAAATAGGTTATAGCATGATGAAAATATTCTGTAAGATATAACCTGAAAAAGTATCTCTCTAAAAAGACCAAATTATGTCTTTGTTATGATTAATAAAACACCCCATCATTTCTTTAGTGTAAATTTGGTTAATAGTTTTTAATATTCCAGTTTTCTTTGTGAATAGACATATTTTAAATATGAAATTCTCAACTGATATAGAGGAGTGGCTTTAATAAATTATGTCCACTGCTTATCCATATTTCTGGGTTTGTTATTATTATTCTTTATTTTTTTTCTTTTGTTTTATTTAAGACAGGGTTTCTATGTGTAACCCTGGCTTTCCTGGAACTCACTCTATAGACCAGGTTAGTCTCAAAATCACAGAAGTCTACCTGCTTCTGCCTCTCTAGTGCTGGCATTAAAGAGGTGTGCTGCTCTTTCTATACAGTCCAAGGTGGCCACAAGAACCTCTTGCTTCAGCCTCCTCAGTGTTGGCATTTTAAGAATGCAACAAATTGTCCAGCTCATTTTCTATATTCTGAAAGTCCACATTCATTCATAGTCAGTCTACTTAATGAATACAAGGTTGTCCACCTTAATTACATATTTCAAAGCCCCACACTCTCCATGAGCCCCAAAAAGGATGATGTCTAAACCTCTGGAAAATTGTATTTAAGAAAATATTGGGGGGTTACATTTAGGATCAATGTGAACATATTTTTTTTCTATTTTAACAGATTATTGTACAATGTGTGTCTGCAAAGACACAGAAATAAAAAAATTTCTGCCCTTCATATAAAAGTGGTTCTGTTTATGCTTAGATAATGTGGCAAAACTCCTCAAAGAGTAAATATTCTGTGCTGAATTCTGTCCAAACAATCCCACCCTAATCCAGCCATCGATCTTAATGTCCATTCTCCCTCCTGTAAGTACAGAGCATTTACTCTATATAGAAGGGGAAGAGGGATAGGAAAGCTTCCTTTCTGGGAAGCTGATATTGTAGTATGGCACCCAAAGCCATGGAGAAGCCAGTGTGGGGAGGATTCTAAGATTGAAAGAAGCCTTGCTGCACATCATGGAACAGGACTGATGAAGCCAACTCAGAGTATGGGGTTAGAATGAATGTGAAAATGAAACATCTTGAGTAATTCATGTAGCCACATCTTGTCATATTTACATTAATATTCCAAGTCTCCATTGTCTTGTCCGGGGGCCATTACTATTTTGAGAATTAAAAGATATGAGAATGTGGAACAAGTATCTCATTAAATCAGATAGTCCTTTGAGGGCACTCATCTATCTTATAGGTATTATCAGAAGCCAGGGACATCTGTGGAGTCTAAAGGCCTATACAGAGTTTCCTTCCAGAAAGGAGTTACTCAAGTATGACATGAAATCAATCAGTCCTAATGATATTCTTTTCATCTTCAAAAATCAAAAGTAGATAGACTAAAAATGTCATGGATTTAAAGTACTAGAGAGCCTGAGAAATGTCATTTTAAGCCCTTAGGTATTGCTCTGGACTCTAATTCTTGACTGAAAATACTTAAAACCTACACAGATGTCTTTAAAAAGACATATAATTCCTTACCTTAAGTAGTAGGAATCCTAGCTGCCTACACCCTGGTTTCACATTGGATTGTTTGGCAATTGAAGATACTTTATCACAAACATGGAGGGGAGATGTGGTTTCCTTCAACAAGTTTTGAATTAAGTTTTGCTACGTTGGTGCAGTATATTACAAATCCATCCTGTCAGGTGTCAAGGATGTGTTATTAACTCCTTTCATCTGCAGACATCTCTGGATGTAACCGTGGGGACAGCCAAGCAGCTAACAGATTTTGGCCAGTGTCCACATAGCAACAAAATGTCTCTTTTGCTTACATACCTGAGCAGAATTACTAGAAACTGCCAACTCAAACAACTTGCATGGAATGAACCAGCTGCTCTAGCTTCTTGTCAGTCTTTAGACTGTTTTGTGTGTCACACTGAGGTTATCATGTTTCTGCTGCCAATATCAAAGTTGTGGTAAGGAAGTAGAAAATTTCATCAAAAGCTCAAAGGTCCTTGTCTAGTGCTATTAAACATCCCTGGGGCCAGAAGTACACCAGAGCCTTGTTTTTTTATTCCCAAGAACCCCTCTCTTCATAATTCTATGTATATTTTTAGATGGACTTATATCTTACTTCAAATGACCTCCTTGAAAATGTTTGTCTCTGAAACAGGTTAATGAGTCCTCTTGGGTGTGTTTTCTGGTTTGCCTTTCCTGAGGTGTTCTGTCACTAAATGAGCTCTGAGGCCCTAGGTTTCTCTTCCCTTTGAATGTAGGATTCAGTTTCCTTAGCTTGCCATCTGATGAGATTAAAGACACAGATACACACCAAGACCTCGCCATACTTTCCAAAGTTTTTATGTAGTTCTAAATGAAAATCAAAATGGAACTGATTAGAACTACAGAGGTTTCTTTTTGATCATCCTTCTATACTAGAATATAATGTCCTCTTCTCAGTATTTGTGGAATACTGCTTTCCTTATTTTGCTTCAAGTCATTATGGCTTCTCTAGGTAGTTCTAGATACTTGCATTTTTCACTGGCAATCTAGCACAGTTTCTGTATGTGCTCATGTCTTGGTGCCATGAGTGATGGCTAAAGAAAGAGTTCAATTTCCTATTATTAAGCAGAAAAATAGAAATAAATCTACTCAATATTAGAATTGTAGAGAGTCAATATTAATGAAAATCATTTTAAATGCTTTCAGAGACAAAATACCCACTATATAAATACACATAGATGACAATAGCTTATCACTGGCAGTAATAGGACATATCATATTAAGATATGTCTACAAAAATTCTTAGAAAATAAAACTGCATACCTCAGGAGTGGGTAATGGTGGGAGTTATGTAGACAAAGTGTTTCCATATAAATTTCTCCACAAACATGTTTAAATCATCAATTCTATGTAAGTGTGAACCCTACAGGCTACAATAATCATTCTAGCAAGATATGCCCATTCATGCAATAATTGAAAAATGTCTTTGGAGTAACCAACAATTTTCTGATTGGATTTAAGGCTTCTGGTAGGTTAAGCATGCTCCAATGGAAGGCCACACACTTCAGAGCATCATGGATATTCTGTACTTTTTGACTAATATTCATGTATCAGTGAGTATATACCATGCATGTCCTTTTGGGTTGGAGTTACCTCATTCAGGGTGATATTTTCTAGTTCCATCAATTTGCCTGGAAAATTCTTGATGTTCTCATTTTTAATATGTGAATAGTATTCCATTGTGTAGATGAACCATATTTTCTGTATCCATTCTTTAGTTGAGGGACATTTAGGTTGCTTCCAGTTTCTGGCTATCATGAATAAGGCTGCTATGAATATAGTATAGCACATTCTGGTGTGGTGAAACAACTTTTGGGTATATGCTCAGGAACAATATATCTGTGTCTTGAGGTAAAACTATTTCCAATTTTTAGAGGAACCATCAGATAGATTTCCAGAATGACTGTTCCAGTTTCAATCCCACAAGCAGTGGAGGAGTATTCCTCTTTCTTGACATCCTT
>NW_021605038.1:10721-15217 GCF_004785775.1 Grammomys surdaster | reverse complement strand
CTCTACTCTGTGGACAAGGTCATTCTATACAGCCTAGGTTGGCCTTCAGCTTACATCACTCCTTCAGCACTTCCTGAATGCTGTGATCGCAGGGTGTGTTTTCCTATGTCAGCTGGCTGTCCTTTTAAATGAGCTAAGTCCCATACATTTTGTTCCTTTTCATTTTTTCCCAGGGATTATTAGAGATTACTTCAGCTCTAGTGGAGTTTATAAATCACTAAAACCTTAGAAGGATTCAGAATAAGTAGAAGAAACATAAAATTTCCTTTATGGGAGGTCCCAAGGCCTGACAGTATTACTGAGGCTATGGAGCACTCACAAAAAGGGACCTATTATGACTGCACTCTGGAAGACCCAACAACCAGCCGAAAGAATCAGATGCAGATATTTTCATACAACCAATGGGAAGAAGCTACTGACCCCTGTGGTTGAATTAGGGAAAGGCTGGAAGAAGCTGAGGAGGAGGGTGACCCTGTAGGAGGATCAGCAGTCTCAATTAACCTGAACCTCTGAGATCTCTCAAACACTGGACCACCAACCTGGCAGCAGGCAGCATACCAGCTGATATGAGACCCCCCAACACATATACAGCAGAGGACTGCCTGGTCTAGATTCAGCCAGAGAAGATGTACCTAGTCCTCAAGAGACTGGGGGTGCCTGGGAGTTTAGACGTCTGGATGGAAGGGAGTTGGTGTGGTGGGAACATCTTTGTGGAGACAGGGTATTAGAAGGTATGGGATGTGGAACAGTTGAAGGGTGGACCGAGGGGTGAATAAAATCTGGAGTTTAATTAATTACATAAATAAATAGATAAATAAACAAATAAATGACAAATAGAAAAAATTCCTTTGTACCTTTCAAGCAATCAAGATCATAATCCACTTACAGCCCATCAGTCATGTGATTCAGTGTGATAGGATTTTTAAAAATTCACCCTGAGTGAATGTAAAGGTGGACAGGTAGGTGGACTAAAGTAGGAGTAGAATAGAAGGAATAAATGAGTATGGTAGGGAAAATTGGATAGGTAAATGGATCATGGATGGATGGATGGATGGATGGACAGACTGATAAACAGACATGTGGATGAATGGATGACAAACATGTTAAAAATTTTGTACTTGGACTCTCAAAGACCTGGAAAATAGTTCTGCTATATTCTACCAACTGACAGATAAAATTAAATCTATATAGAACCTGTTTGGGTAGAACACATGAAGGAAACTTTGAATTGTGGCAATTATGAGTCGGTTCATTGGAATAGTACCTTATTATAGCAATAAATTAACTTCTTTCTACCTTACATTAATTCCAGATTGAGAAGCAATTAACCTTGGAAAAACTGCAAGAATGTGAGAACTTACAAAACATTGATGTCCATGTCAAATTGCCCCAGTTCAAGATGGAGGAGAGCTACATCCTCAACTCTAACCTGCGCTGCCTGGGAGTGCAGGATCTCTTTAGCATTACAAAGGCTGATCTGTCTGGCATGTCAGGATCCAGAGATCTTTTCATATCAACAATTGTTCATAAGTCCTTTGTGGAAGTGAATGAGGAGGGAACAGAGGCAGCTGCTGCCACAGCAGAGTTTGTTATTGAATGCTTCGATGGGCCTGAGGAAGAATTCACAGTGGACCATCCATTCCTTTTCTTCATTCGGCACAACCCAACTAGTAATGTGCTCTTCTTTGGCAGGGTTTGTTCTCCATAGGAGACTTTAGAGATACAAGATAGAGCTTAGAGTTTCATTCCCTGAGATTTTAATAGTGATTATTTTCATTTATCCTTGACATTAAAACCTCTATCAGAAGCCAAAATTGACTTTATTTTGTAAGAAAGAGCACAACTCTGTTGGCTTTTTATATCTGTGTCTTTTGCCATGGGTGTGTCTATTTTGTTTTTACACACAAAAAAAAAATGCTATTCTCATTGTCAACAATGTCACATCTAAAGTCCAAAGGATAAAATAGATACATAGATTCTTGACCATAAGGTAAACTGTGCAATTGACATATAGTACTGACAGGCATGAAAATATGTAGCTTTTCCTAAATCAGCTTTTTCTCAGTCTAAAATTAGAGTAAAGCAAAAAGAAAGAAAGAAAACAAAATTAATAAAGCACTAATAAAATTAATGGATACAAAACAACAATTGCTGTCTATGTTCTTTTGTGATTTGTAAAATGAAACAATGTTATTTCTTTTACAAGTTTTGGAAGTCACAATAGAAAGCATCCCTGGCTGTTGAAGACAGGGTTAAAAGTAGATATGAAAAAAAAAAAGTAGATATGCCATGGGAACAAATACAACTGGTGTCCCCTTCTTCTGAAGACATACCTTCTCCATAATTCTGCCCTATAGGGTTAGAGTCCTCATTACATTAATCAGCTTCTCTGTTTTGTTTTATTTTGCTTTATTTTTTGATAAAGCCTCTTGACTATCATTACTGAGGTAGCTATGGTGATAGGATGGCTTTGTGCCATGTGAAGTTGTGTTGGAGACTCTTGGGTTGTTATGACCCTTTGTCCAATACACTCCTTTAGATGGGTCTTGAGATTCTACACTTCAAACTTCTACAAGATCGGTGGATTGTAACAAACCTAAGATTTGTTGGAATCTGTAAGGCAGATGATGGCCCATCTTCTTTCTCCCTGGTCTCAGGGTTACATTCATTAGGATAATTGGCCTGACAATACAGATGTGGTGAGAACTCAATTGGTTGGGGAAAAAACAAAAAACAAAAACCTTTAGCAGACTACCAGGGAGCTTTTCTTCCTTTTCTCCCCATTTCCTGATCCAAATACCAGTGTCTACTCTATCCAGATTCTCCTATCTGTGGTAGAAAAGACAAAAGAAGTAGGCATGGCCTCTGCAGCCCTTAATTTGGGTTGCTTGCTTAAGTTTGTATCTGGAATGTTCCCCAAAGATCCTTGTCTTAATAGGTTTTCCCCAATATAGTGTTACTGGGAGATGGCAAATCTGTTAAGAGGTGTACATGAGGGTGGCAGGGTCAAAAATAGACATCAGATCATTGTGAGGTGTGTTTCTGAAGGAGATGTCTGGCCCAGTCTCTTCTTTCTTCTGTTCTGTCTCCATGTGTGCTGTTTGGGTTACTGCCTGCTCCTTGCCATTGCCATCTGGCTTTCCCACCCAGACAAAGTGATCATGGGCAGGAGTCTGAGACTGAGACCAAATCCTCCTTTGCTCCTATAGGCTGGTTACCTAAGGTGCTTGTCATGGCAATGAGAAGCTGATTCACATGTTCCTCCAGCAAAACCCACTGCTTTTATTCTAAATGGTGTTCATTATCCTGAAACTAAATCCCAAGTGTCTAAGCAACTCTGCTCAACTCCTTTTTCTCTGTGAGGAAACTAGAAGTAAGTTGTTAAAGATCAAATATATTTTTAAGTCACACATCACAGGCTAGATTTTAATTCAGATATTATATAAATATGTAAAAATATGTATATATACCTATAAGTATATATGTATATATTGCAAGTATTTACATATGTGTATATACAGTGTGTGTGTGTGTGTGTGTGTGTGTGTGTGTGTGTGAATGCAACCCCTAAGACAACTATAACATCAAGAAAACAAGCACAGTCAGTAATGGGATGCTATAGGATAGGAAGAATTACTGCAAAATTCAAGAGAAACTACAAACTCGGGGGCAAATCTGGCCTCTGTACCTCGGCAGCACTTGCCAGTCCAGAGGAGGTAATGAGAACTGAATTGCAGATTGTGTCACTGTTAAGGTAAAGGAAAACAGTTTCTCCTTCCAAGAGTAGGACTCCCATTTTCCTCCTCTGCTTCTGCATGACCTTCAGAGTGCATCAAAAGTTCACAGCTGTGCTGCAGCCTTTGGAGAAACCCAATTTCCTGCCCTAGATTTGGATCTGCTCTCTGTGGATACCTGCAGATGCAAACTAAAGTCATGTCTGTCCAGGGTAGGGGAGGTAACCTTAAGCCTCAAATCATTATTACAATCTGCTTTTCAAGTATAACATCCAGAGTATAACCAAAGATAACTCTTTGGGTGGGGAGCCATGGAAACAGAGACACAAAGCAGCACAAACAAAAGAGAATGACAACAGTAGATGGCTCTAAATGTTGCTGCCATCCACACAAACCAGAGAACAACAGTTTGTGAAGATAGCATTGATGAAATCCAAGGTCAGCTACTTTAGCAGGCAGTTGGAAATTTTACAAACTACACTACATGTCTGCATGAAAAGGAACAAGAAACCCCAGAGCTTAAACATATAATAAATTATTTCCATAGAAAAATTTAAGGAGAAAGAATTTGTGGATTTTTAGTCTGATGAAGAGATCATTAAAATGATTAATTAATTAACTGCTTTTAGTTTCTTCTAGAAAGTCAAATGTAGTCAATAAAACTCCAAAATCAACAGTAACTATGGAAAATACAGAAGGAATAAAGAGTTAGGATGAAGCCAGGCAGTGTTAATCCCAGCAGTCAAGAGGCAGAAGCAGAGA
>NW_021605038.1:0-10711 GCF_004785775.1 Grammomys surdaster | reverse complement strand
AACCCTACCACCTTCAACTTAGTTCATATTTGGAGAAAATACCTTTCAAGATATATTTAAAAAGAAAAAAAAACTTAGAGCAATGATAGAAGTAAACTTTGCCTTTAAACTATTCTGAAGAATCTTCTTTATTTACAGAAATGTCCGAGTAGGAAAGAAGAAATTAAAGAACAAGAATGTGCATTCGTGATATATTTAGGTGAATATTGACCATGTAAAACAGTAGCAATAGTGTTTAAGCAGTTTGCAATGTATACAGAAAAATATAAATAATTTAACATAAATGATAAACCACATCTAAAGGTTATGTCTATATCTCTAGATTCCTAGGATGCTGAAGAAAGAGAATTTGAGCTCACATTTTTATAGCTAGCTGCTACAACATATTGAAGCTATAGTTGTAAATAAATAAAAATGAATAATAATAATAATAATAATAATAAAGAAGCCATAGCATATGGAACGGAGTTTAATGTTCTGCTGGGATACAGGCATATGTCAGTCTCTAGCACTTCATTTCCTTAGAGAAAAACTCCAAAGTCCTTGCATTGTCTGGGAAGATAATCCATGGATTGGTGCTGAAATCTAAGGTCTAGAAGAACAGTAACATGCTTTGGCAGCTTCTATATTGAACCAAAGAGGAACAAAGAATGTACAATCGATCCAAAGACGGCAAAAAGGAGGGAAGAGATCAAGATACAAGAAGCATGAGAAACAAGGAGATGAGATGTGAAGTGGGTATTTAAGTAATTACTTGAAGTGAAAACTGACAGAGTGGTGTAGTTAAGAGACAACAGTGGTCAGACTGTGTTGAGACTGTGTAATATTTAAAGGAAACATATTTTGAAAGGAAAAAGAAGAATGTGTCCCTCACAGAGTCATGTGTTAAGCACTTGATCCTTAGCTGTTGGCTCTCTTTGGGAAAGTTCTGGAAGTTTTAGAAAGTGGAGCCATGCTGAAGTAAGAAGATCAATGGGTGTGGTTGTAGGGGGCTGTTATCTTATCTAGACCCATCTCTGTCTTTCTACTTGTTGTCTATCCATAAGTGAAGTCTCACCATGTAACACCCACCCTCACAGACATGATGTAGACAGGCAATGGTGCCAGATTACCAGAGAGTGAACCCCTTGAAGCCATCAGCACAATCCATCTTTCCCCCATTAGGCTGCATCTTAGGTGTTTAGCTGCCACAGTGAGAAAACTGACTGCTGACCAGGACCATGGCACATTGCATTTTGGGTAAACAATATCAGTTCCAGTAACAATAGTCAATTGGTTTCCAGAATACAGTGAACTGGTTTCTTGGGTTCTTGTCTTCCTGTCCCATTGGCCCCAAGTCTTCACCAACTGGGAAATAATGCTCATCACGTATGCTCTTGATCCCCACCAAAGCCAACCTTGGGTTAAAAAGAGAAACCCTTCAATCTATCCTTAATTCTTTCTCAAAAATGCACAAGGATCCTTACTCCTTTACACAGCTGCATCTGTCCTCAGTGTTGAGCTGTGCTCCAGTCTGTTTGTCCATCTACAATGTCAATAACTCTTCTAATCTTGAATTCAAAGAACAATCTGCCTCTGTGTCCCTTAAACTCCAAACTGCAAATGTTTCATAGACCAACATTCCATGCAAACATTAATCATAGATATAAATATAGCTATATTAATACTAGGCAAAACAGCCCTTCTATACTTCGAGAAGGGAGGAGATGTCAGGGGCAGCCCTACTTACACACTGAAGGCCTAAAATCAGCCATAGGCCTAAAATCAGCAATAGGCCTGTCATACATGTATACTAACATCAAGTCTTGGGTCTCCGTGGAAAATCATTGAAACTGATGGCTATAAGCTATTGTAAACAGGCAGCTTTTGTGGAAATTTACAAGCCTGAGTAGTCATAGACCTTCAAAATAGGTAACCTTGGCAGAAAATACCAACTTAGATAAGGACAAGAGATTCATAGGCAGAGTCATAGCGACTTGTCCCCTGAACCTTCACCCAGCTGATATCCTGTTTTGAAAGATATCTGTATTCCCCCTGAACACCCATATTCCAGTGTCATTTCCTTCCCCACATCCTGCCTTTCAGTGTTTATAACCCCTTTGTGAATGAATTACAATTTGAGAAAAAATGAATTATTAAAAATAATACTAGGCAAAAAATAACTTCCCGTCCTAGAAATAAACATTTTATGAGAAAAAAATTCAGTGCACTGGAAAATATAAAAATTTAATATTTGGATGGGCTCAGTAGCATTCCCTCAAAATGAAATTACAAAAATAAAAAGAAATTAAAGGAGAATTACATATGCAAAATAAGAAGAGAACACATGCTTTTAGTGATTAATAGTTAAGAAAGATGATTAATAACTGATAAATACTAAACCAGCATGTTAATAAAGAATCTAGCTGATATAGATACTTAGAAGAGGAAGAAAATAATCAGGGGAGGGAGGGCAAGGAAGCAACTTGCGAGGGAGAGGGGACAGGGAGGGGAAAAGGGGAATAGAATCAGGTATGGGCATGGGGTGACAGGAGAGAAGTCCAGAGGGCCAACAGAATGAATGGAAATATCCAACCTCAGAAGGTGGGAAGTGCAGAAACCCTATAGAGAGTACCAGAGATCAGGGAGGCCAAAAACTCTGGACTCAATGGGAGGGACCTTAGATGAAAAGACCAACAGTGGGGAGAAAGAACTCAAAGAATGCACCACCAGTAGATACACAGGGCTTCCAGCAGAGGGACAGGGATACTAACCCACAGTAAAAATTTCAGACCCAGAATTGTACCTGTCTAAAAGAACTTCAGGAGCAAAACTGGGGAAGAGACTGAGGGAAAGACAGTCCAGTGACCAGCCCAATTGGGGATCCATCTCATGGAGAGAAACCAAGGCCTGACACTATTACTGATGCTACGATGTGCTTACAGACAGGGGTCTGATGTGGCTGTCCTCTAAGAGACCCAACCAACAGCTGACAGAGACAGATGCAGATACTTATACCCAACCACTGGACTGAAGTTGGGGACTCCTAAGATTGAATTAAGGCAATAATGGAAGAAGAAGAAGAGGAGTGCAACCACATAAGAAGACTAACAATCTCAACTAACCAGGACCCCTGGGAGCACCCAGACACTGAGCCATCAACCAGGCAGTATACATGAGCTGGACCAAGGCCCACAACATATATATAGCAAAGGACTGCCTGGTCTGGCCTCAGTGGGAGAAGATGCACCTAACCCTGAGAGACTTAAGGCCCCAGGGAGCAGGGAGGTCTGGGGATAGAGGAGTGTCCTCTCAGAAACAGGGGGAGGAGGAATGGGATGAAGAACTGTATGAAAGGGGGACTGAAACGGGTAGTAATGGCTGGATTTTAAATAAATAATATAATAAAAGAGTCATTCTAGAAAGGAAGAAGAAAGTTCATTAAATTATTAGATATGTTATTAGGGAATTTAAATTCGTAGTATTGAAGGGAGTTAAGTAAGATAGCTAGTTCAGTTTACAAAACTAATTTTTATGTCCGTGTACTCTTCACACTTGGATTTTTAAATTAAGAGTTAATCAGGATACACTCTAGTGTCTATGAATAAGTCCAATAAAAGATGTTGAGGACTCTATATAAAAAACTACAAATATCACTAAGAGAAATATGAAGAGTTTTTGAATAAATAGAGAGGTACATTATTGGATATGAATTGGTGATTTTAAATCTGTAGTATTGTATTTCTGTGTGTATGTACACACATGAATGTGTGCTTGTTTGTGTAAATTCATTCTTGCTTCTCTGTGTGCATGCCTGTGTGTGTGTGTGTGTGTGTGTGTGTGTTTGTGTGTAGGCCGATGGTGGATGCAAAATGTCTTCCTCTTTCTTCTATTGCTCTTCACCCTGTAACTTGAAACATGGTGTCTCGGCATCTGGAGCTCCCAGTTTGGTTAGTTTTGCTGTCCAGAGAGCCCCTTGATTCATTTGTCTTCATCCTCTAGTGTTGGGTTATTGATGTCTCCCTGTCTGCTGGGGATCAGAAGTAAGATCCTCATGTGTGTGACACAAGCACCTTACTCACTAAGTGATCTCTCCAGCCTGTAATCCAATATTTCACATACACTAATTGATATCTGGAACTATACAACCCCAGTTACATCCATATCAGCTCACTTTTGCTTTACTCTATGTGGTGGTTGGTATGCAAATAGCCCCATATAATTCAATGTTTGGTCCACAGTTGGTGGAACTGGGAAGGATTAAGTATGGTCTTGCTGGAGGAGGTGTTTCAATAGGGGTTTTACATTGGGGTTTCAAAAGTCCAGGCCACTGCAGTTCATACATGTTCTCTCTCTCTCTCTCTCTCTCTCTCTCTCTCTCTCTCTCTCTCTCTGTGTGTGTGTGTGTGTGTGTGTCTGTGTGTGTGCCCCATGATTATATTACTGTCTCAGTATATAAGCTCTCAGCTACTTCTCCAACCCACCTAATGCTGTGCTCCCCTGCATGATGGTCAAGGACTCAGTCTCTAAAATTGTAAGCAAGCCCCCAATTAAATGCTTTCTTATATAAATTGACTTGGTCCTGGTGCCTCTTCACAGGTACAGAAGAGTAACTAAGACATCTTCTTTCTTCTGAAATAGAGAAAGTGCCACTAATAGTTGTGTTAATTTGAAAAGACCAAGAATTTCCAAGACTAACAAGAAGACAAATTAGGTAAGAGGACACACTGAGGCAAAACTTTCTAGAGTAATGTTGCAGAAATGAGTCAGGACAGTTTATACGTAGGGATGGTCAGAAGTGAATAGAACAGAAAGCCTAGAAGCCATCCTTCACATTATGAGCCCTGTTTTCTGATGAGGAAGACCATGGATCCATTTTCCAGAGCAGCCTGTCTATGTCCCTTGTGGAAAATAGGCCTCAGTGGAGGTGGAGGAGTCCCAGAGGCTTTCCACTCGGCTGGTCCCACATACAAGAGAAGGTTAGGGTTCCAGAGGCTGGAGGAATGGGCAGCGGCAGGCTCCAATGACACGAGAAAGTCCTTGGTTCCAAAAGGGTTTATTTTCATGGCAGATGGATTTGGATGTCTCCCCCAACCCCCCAAAAAACAAACAAAAAAAAACAAAAACAAAAAAACTCAGGGCAGCCCTCAGTTAAATAGGGAGGCAGAAAGGGGGAGGTTCTGGGGATGCATGCTTAATTTGCTCTGCCCTCTAGCCATCATTAGTTTGTAAATCCCTAGGGCCTGAGGCCTCTAGTCACACCCTCTACCTGTGCACTTTGGGAGGGGCTGTAATGGACTCAATGACTGAACAATGTAGGTCTACGAAGATGAGATTGCCTGTGAGGACCCTGGGTTCTGAGGAAGTGGCTGAACTCCTGCCAGTTCTCACTTAGAGTCTTGGGGTTCCAGGCCCATGCCCAGTCATGAACCAGGATACCCTTACGCAGTCCCACAGCCCCTAATCCCAGTGCAATCCCAGTTACATGGTTCCACATCACAGAGTCAATAAACTGGAAATGAAAGGCATTTTAAATTTGTGTCTGTATTGAGCACATACAGATATTTAGTTCTTGTTATAATTCCCTGATAGTAAAGCAGAGTGATTTATGCTGTTTATACATTGTGTCAAGCATTACAAGTCATTTAATGATAACTCAACTTCTTATAGTGGAGGATATGTATAATTATACAAATTTTGTGATCTAAGGTACTTTTGGTCCTCTGCTTTATATCCATGGGGAACAGGAGGATGACCACAGGGAATGCTCTTAGAACCATAGCCCTGCAAATACCTGGAGACAACTATTCCCAATGCCATCTTTTACTCTCCATGTTCAAATGATTTAAATTAGAAACAACTGATCATGTATTGGCAATAGATGGAAGCTCTCCAGGGCAGAAGGTGAAAGGAGGAAATTTCTCATCGGCTGTGTTCGAACATTAGGAACCTATGTGAGAAAAGATGAAATTGACTTTTTCCCTACATCCTGTGCACAAATTTACAACAGCTCAACTGTTTACCAGCAGTGCTTATCAGCTACAAGAATTTTGTGGTGGAACTTTTAAGGTCATTTTTGTATACTACAATACCATCTGCATTGGTCCCCTTTGTTTTCTTAGCTGATCTTTGCATGCCCTGAGAGAGAAATGCACCACAGAACTTCTGGTGATGTTCCTTCTGCTTCTCCCTGCTCCCACTGACTTCTGTTGATTTGGTGGAGCCTTGTTGTTCCCTCTGGATCAAGCTGTTCCTGCTGGTTGTGTTTGGTGACACTATTGAACTGGACTCCTTGTATCTTGACAACAAAGATTGAACCCAAAGAACTACTTCTAAACAGGGCCACAACCCTCATTTCTTATCAATCTTTCCTTTCCCCAACTTTTGGTAAGTGGTCTAGAAGGGAGGTGGAAGCACTAAAAAAACCCTAAAGTAGGCTTTGAAAAATCAAATCCAACAATATTGGCTATGAGCTTCCTTTATTATGTTGAGGTAATATCAATTTTATCCCTATCTCAATAGGACTTTAATCATGGAGAGTTGCATTGTGCCAGAGGCCCTTTCTGCATCTAGTGAGATGATGATCATGTGATTTTTGTTTTCCAGTCTGTTTATATGGTACATTAAATTGAGCAATTCATGCATGTTGAATTTATCCCTGTATCTATAGGATAAAGTCAATTAGATCATGGTAAATGATCTTTTTGGTGTGTTCTTGGATTTGGTTTTCAATAATTTTATTAGAAATTTTGGTCTGTAATTTTCTTCCTTTTTATGGACAATATATGGTTTAGGTATTAGGCTAATTCTGGATTGATAAAAGGAATTGGTCAATATTCCTTCCGTATCAATTTTGTAAGATAACTTGAGGAGTATTGGCATTAATTCTCCTTTGAAATTCTGGTATAATTCTGCTTTAAAAGCCATCTGGCCATGAACTCTTTTGGCTGTGAGATTTTAATTACTGCTTATATGTCCCTAGGAATTATATTTGTTGAAATAGCTTATATAATCTTGATCTGGCTTAGCTAACTGGTATAGGTCAAGAAAATGATCCATTTCTTTTGGATTTTCCTAGTCAGTGGAGTACAACTTCTCAAAATACATCCTTATGATTCTCTGAGTTTCCTTGGTGGCTGTTATATCCCTCTTTTCTTCTCTAATTTTGTTCATTTGGATCTTCTCTCTCCATGTTTAATTTGATTAAGGTTTTGGCAATTTTATTGCTTTTCTTAAAGAAGTACTCTTTTCTCATTAATTTGTTCATTTGTTTGTTTGCTTGGGTTTTTTGGGGGGGTGGTCGGTTGGTTTGTTTGTTAGGTGGTTTTTTTTTTTTTTTGTCTCTATTTATTTCTACGGAAGGTTTATTTCTTGACATCTACTCTCAAAAGGGTATGATCTCTACTTTTTGTTCAAGAGTTTCCAAGTTTGCCATTAAGCTATTAGTAGGCAATATGCCCAATTATTTTCTAATGTAGATGCTTAGTGCTATGAACTTGTCTCTTAGAACTACATTCATTGTGTCCCAAAAGGTTGGGTCTGAGTGTTTTTATTTTCATTCACTTCTGAAAAGTTCATTGTGTCCCAAAAGTTTGGGTCTGAGTGTTTTCGTTTTCATTCAGTTCTGAAAAGTTCTTAATATTTTTTCCTAATTTCTGTCTTGACACTGTGAATTTCTGTCATTCACTAGTGAATAGCTGTTTAGTTTCACTAAGTTCATAAGCTGTCTGCTATTTCTGTTGTTACTGATATCCAGCTTTAGTCCATGGTGGTCACATAGGATGCATGTTGTTATTTCACTTTTCTTGTAACAGGTGAGACATGGTTTTTTTGTGCAATTCTGTGGTCAATTTTGCAGAAACTTTCATGAGGTGCCTTAATAGTCACTTTATATGTGGGAGACAGAAGCTGGAGGACTAGGAAGAGTGGGAAAGGAACAAGGGGAAGGCTGACAAAGGACTGCCTCTGCATAGAGAGGAGACAGACATGGCCCACAGGCAGGTGATGGCTTATAAAGGCCTAAGGGGAAACCCCATGTTAGGATGAGCTGTTCAATTTTAATTAGGCATTAATTTGAATTAGGTTAACCACAAGGGGACTTTTGATTGATGGGCTTCAATACTTTAATAGATGGAACTTGGTAGTCAGCCCCAGGAGGAGGAAGTGGCCAAATAAGGGAATAGACCTTGGTAGCCAGCTTTAGGAATGTAATCTAACAGGTTTTAGCAAGGAGAGGAAATGAGGGTAAAGAGCAAGACCTGCCAGAGCCATGCTTGCCATCCTCAGGACAGCTAGAGTCCCTTCACTAATGTAGTATTTTCCCTCAATGTGGAACCCAGATTTATTTTAAACACATAAAAGTATAAGGGGGACCAACACACCCACAAAATTTTGACCAAAAAATTATCTTGTCTACCAGAAATGCAGGGACGGGGAGGGGGTTTGGAGCAGAGACTGAGGAAATGGCCAACCAATAACTGGCCCAACTTGAGACCCATTGCATTGCTAAGCACCAGTCTCTGACACTATTAATGATATGCTCTGTTACACTAGCAGACAGGAGCCTGGCATAACTGTCCTCTGAGAGGCTCTACCCAACAGCTGACCAAAACAGATGCTGAGACCCACAGCCAAACAGAGGATGGAGCTTGAGAACTCTTATGGAAGAGTTAGGGGAAGGATTGAGTACACTGAAGGGGATAAGAACTCAGCAGGAGGACCAACAAAGTCAACTAGCATAGACCCTTGGGGCTCTCAGAGACTGAACCACCAACCAAAGAACATATAAGAGCACTCTGCACACAGGTGGCAGATGTATAGCTTGTTCTTTGTGTGGAGAAAGAGTGACATTGCTGATGTTGTTCCCTGTCTGTAGAATTCTCTTAGCTGGGATGCCTTGTCTTGCCTCAGTGGGAGAGGATGCTCCCAGACCTGCAGGTACTTGATGTGCAAGGGCCAGTGTGGGGCAGGGGAGGTTATTCCTCCACATTCTCAGAGGAGAAACAGAAGGGGGATGGGGTATGAGGGAAGAAACTGTGTAATAGGAGGTGTTAACAGGGGAACCAGGAGAGAGGGCAGAGATCTGGAGGGCAAGTTAAAAAAAAAAAGACATAAAATTTTGACTATTGGGAAGGAGGACCCATGTTCTCACTTACGGGGACAAGAGCCAGCAAAGCAGGGGTCGATCTGAGCAAAGTATGATGATATACTTGTATGAAGATGGAATAACGAAAGCCACTATTTTACATTATATAGGCTAAGTTTAGAAGTTTACAAAAGAGAGTTGGAGGCTACCCTGACCTGCAGATGGAGATCCAGAATAGCCAGAGAGACCCTGACTCAAAAAAAAGTTGAAAATTTTACCACATTACACTATTTCATAAAGCACTATTGTGAGATTTATAATTCCTCATCAATTTAAAGTGTCACAAGTCACTCCAAGTCAGTTTCTAAACTGAGTAGGAGGAGAACAAGCTAATTCAAAATGCTTTCAAAGTATAAATGACAGGCTTTCATGGTATCTGTGAGAATCCTGAGTACTGGCTAGGCAGCATGTGTGAAGATCAGGACAGGCTAAGAGTAAATCACTTCTGCTCTCAGGGGCTGGGGTAGCAGCAATAACTGAATACAGGAGTCTCCCGCTTCATGACTTTAGTTATGCATGGTAATCCGTGTTCCTAAGTTAGAAATGGGAATGTTGAGCAATCCCATAGACAATACACTCTTACAGACGGTGGCAGAATGCACAGGTCCAAGCCATACAGGCTCCCAGCATTGAGAAGGAGGAGTGGACAAGGGCTCCTCCCATCCTTCACCAAGGAGCTGTCTCCAACTGCCAACTGCTTGCAAAGGAGAGATTAGTTTTCTCCCATGAAGTCTCACTTGGTACATTGACCACACTTAATGCCACTTACTGGTGGGTTCTGTACCCAGCAGTAGATGGCCAACACAAAATGAACTCAGTGGTATTTTTATAAACTTTAGTCTCATGTAGCTTAATTAGTTTTTGTTTTCTTTTCTTAATGGCCTTTTACTTATGGTTTCCAATTTTGTAATTATCTCTGATTGTATGTGTTTCTTGTGGCGTTTTTTTTTCTTTTTAAAACTCTGATTTATTGGATGTTTTGTTTTCTACAGAGAGATAGAGAGAGGGGTTTGATGAAGGGTCAGTGAGTGGGTGAGGGTGGATCTAAAGGGGTTTGGGGGTGGGAATCTGGATTAGAATATATTGTATTGAAATTTTATTTTCAGCATATGCTAGCATATGCTATGGAAAGCAAACCAGTAAGCAACACTCGTGAATGGCCTCTGCTTCAGTTCCTGCCTTGAGCTCCTGCCTCAAGTTCCTTCATCGGAGACTTGTGACCTACCGTAATCTGAAATGAACTCTTCTGTCTCCAGTTTGCTTTGATCTTGGTGTTTTATCACAGGAGTAGAAACCCTGATTAAGACAGAGGGTTTGGATGGGCTGCCATTTTTATCTCTTCTGATTCAGGAGGGTAATCCTTATCCCCCAGAAACCTCAGCAAGCAGATAACATCTTGGAAGCAGAATCTTTAGCCAAATACAGAACTTCCCAACATCTTGAACTCAAGCTTTCAGTCTCAAAAAGTGAAACAAATTTTGTAAACAAATTTTTCAGTTTCACTATTGAGTTATAACCCCACAGAGTAAGATATAAGTATCATGTTTGCACTGTGTTCGCACAACCACCCACGGCCATGACAACGGC
>NW_021605037.1:0-5550 GCF_004785775.1 Grammomys surdaster | reverse complement strand
CCCTTAAACAAGAGCATCTCTTGACAGCCAGAATGTCTTCCAGAATATACTCATCCTGACCAAGTCCTTGGCAACCAGCACAAAGATTGCCACATCAAGTGACATTTCAATACTGTGTTCAAAATTCCTAACTGGTATAAAAAAAAATCACATTAAGAATATGAACGTCTCTACAGAGATACTTCTCACAAAGAGAGAAAGAGAAACAAACAAGGAAGCAAGAGAAGAAAGGTGATGGATACAGATGATGGACATGTGACTGTGCTTGGCTGTGGTAATAACTTCACTGAATATATGTATACCAAAGCATCACGTTGCAAGCCTTTAATATATACAATAATATCTTAGTTATGATTTTTATTCCTGTGAAGAGATACCATGTCCCAGGCAACTCTTATAAGGACATTTAATTGGTGCTGGTTTAAAAGTTCAGAGGTTCAGTCCATTATCATCATGGTGGGAAGCATGGCAGTGTCCAGTCAGACATGGGGCTGGAGGAGCTGAGGGTTCTACATCTTCATGCAAAGGAAGCCACAAGCAGACTGTCTCCCAGGCAGCCAAGAGGAGGGTCTCAAACCCAGCCCCACAGTGACACACTTTCTTCAACAAGGCCACACCTGATAATAGTATCAGCTAGGCCAAGCATATTCAAACCACCACAAATAAAACCCACATTTTGCATTTTTGTCATCTTGCTTTGAATCAGAAAAACCAAAATCTCTTGCTCTGTTATTTGGCCATCAGTAATGTATACAGCAGCACATGGACCCTGTCAAATCAACCCAAAGTATTTCAGCTCTGTTGTATTTTGAAGGAGGCTGTGTCTCTGTTATTACTGAGGCCTGCTGGCTGTAGTTATGAAATCCTGCGTGCCTGAGTATTGTCACCTACAAAGAGGTGGTGGTGATGTCATACTGAGGATTTTAGGAAGACTGTTGTAGGAGACAAGAGAAAGTCAGGGAACTCTACTCCAGGAACAGGCCCTGGCCATAGCCATATCCCATGCTGTTCTGGGCACTTCCTCGGGAGGCAGGAGGATTGTCACAAGTTTGCACTGGCGTTCAAGGCAGTGTTCTTATCTCAGGCAGGAGAAGAGAGAAATGATAGGAAGGGCCAGGATTGCTCTTTCTATGAAAATGCAACAACTGTCAATGCAGACTCTCAATGACCTAAGACCTTACCTTCCAAAGATTCCACCATTTCTGAACAAGAACACTTTGACCACCAAGGTTTTTAAACAATAGATGTTCCTTAGACACAAACCATAGCAGAGAGTTGGATACATAAGTAGGTTAGCCCAAGGCCTCCATGTTCTGTCTGTCTTTTTGTTTGTACTTTTCCTTTCAGCAATGAGAAGAAACTCCTGTAGATCCAAATGTTATACTTTAAGCCAGAAATCTCCATAACCACCCCTAAGCACCCCGCTGACGTGGATTTGTCTCAGCCAGCTGTCTGCTGCGTTGTGAAGAGTAAGAAAGCATGAGGCATGGGTAAATCCTCTTTCCTGTGCTATCCACATAGGAAAGCTGTAGCTTAGAGTGTGAGGGCCAACCAGGAATGGAGAGAGAAACTGCCATCAGCTAAGTGGCTAAGGGCTCATAAGATAAATCTACCACCACTTGCCACTCATGCCACAGATGGACTGTATACAGGCTAACGGTTACTTCCTAAAGTATAACTAATGACTACTCCATACAATGAAAAGGTCAGACTCTCTAGAAATAGATTAATAAGTTTAACTCTATCTCAACACTTGCTGGTTGGATAATGTTAGGTAAGTTGCTTCATATATAAAAGCAAAATTAAGTTTTAGTGAACTAATCAGGAATTTAGATGAGTGACTGGCACATTATGTCCCCAATTTGATGCTCACTGTTGTTATCAAAAGTCAATGGAGACCTTTGAGATACCTCAGTGGGTAAAGACACTTGACAACATGGATTTACTTCTCAGGATCTACATGGTGGTAGGAGAGAGCCAACTTCTGCAAGCTGTCCTTCTAGCTCCACATTCACACACTCACACTGAGGCATGTTGGTACATGCACACACCCACAAGGGTTACATGCACACATCGATACATAACTTAATCCGCAATTGTTTTTTAACAGTATCATAAAAATCCTTTTCTTCGAGTGAGTGTGCACAGACTTGATCACTTATCTGTCCATGGCAAATTAGTTCACATCAGTTTTCAAAAAAGAAGCTACTAAAACCAGACAGAAGACAAGACTTTGAGCCCTAAGTGGTCTTGTTCTGTACAATAACCTTGACTATAAACTGACAATTAATCCTCGTCAGCTACTTCACCAAGACTTGAAGGTGTTCTAAAGGGAGACTTTGGATCCTTGAGAAGTCACCATCACTCTTGGGATAATTATTCAAGAAACATGCCCTTACATGGAGGTTTGTAAGCATCTGCGATCTGCTCATCAAGGGGAATTACTTGTCGTCATGGAACACAGTATTGGTCTACTCAGGGAAACATATGATTTGATCAAATGGCGTCCATCCAACCTGTAGGGAGCAGACAGAGTCAGCAAACCATCTGTCTGTCCTTCACACAGTGTTCCTCTACCTGGCTAATTGCTATAGGTCCTTGATCCTGAGGTAGCACTTTCGCTTGCTGTTTAAGTGCAAGCTTGAATATGGTAATCTCCTTCTAATCCCCATCTTTCTTAAACTCGCCCTCTGTGTTTACATTTGAATCTGGTAACTTGACTCTGACTCTCTACTACTTGACTGAGGAAGCAGGCATGAGCCCTCCACACACACAGCACATGAAAATGGCCTGTAGTGTGTAATGGATCATCCTGGAGCCAGTATTGCATCGACGGTCAATCTGTAATTAAAAGCTTCATGTGAATCGCCTTGCTTTATGAAAAGCAAGCATTTGGGAAAATGCCTTACTTCAAATATACAGTGTTCTGTCTCTTAGCCAAGCACACGTATTTTAAAGAGCTGCTATGCAATTAATGTGTTTGGAACATGTGACTGATTAAAAATAGAAACACTGTGAAGTTCTCGCTTTGTTCTTTTGCCAGTTTTGGAGGTCGATGAGAGGAAAGGATTTAATGATCATAGTGACTAGATAAAACCAATGCTTCTGTGTATCCGTCTGCTTTGTCTCATTGAGTGTGTCCAAATCTGTACTCAGAATCCAAACCAGGCATCTCTGTGGGTGAACATTCGCAGTTCAGTAGACTCTGTATGGCTTTTTATTTAAAATGTTACCTATATATACTCACAAGTAATTATTTTCTGTATAACTGAACTTGTTACAGTAACACAGACTGCAGGAGGTTACTTAAGAAACTAAATCTCTATTTTTTGAAGTTTACCATAATCTAAACTTTGTTTTCCCAAAGTTTGTTTTTGTTGTTTTGTTTTGTCTGTTTTTTGTTTTTGTTTGTTTGTTTGCTTGCTTGCTTGGTTGGTTTTCAGAGATGTATTTTCTCTGTGTGGCCCTGGCTGTCCTGGAACTCACTCTGTAGACCAGGCTGGCCTTGAACTCAGAGATCTGCCTGCCTCTGCCTGTTTAGTGCTGGGATTAAAGATGTACACCACCACCACCAGACTACAAAATACCTTTTTAAATTGTATTTTATTCTGTGTAGATAGCTGATTTTGCCTGTGTGTATGCCTATACATCTTGTTTTATGTGTCTGGTGTCCTCCAAGGCCAGAAGAGGGTATCAGATCCCTTGAAATTAGATACTAGAAATTGAAATTAGAGAGAGGTGTGAGCCACCAATGGGTGCTATTTGTTTTAAACTGAAACTTCATCTGTTATATTTTATTTGTATTTACCCAATATTTAAAACCTATTATAAAAAACACAACACCAGATAAATTAAGAGCTGGGTGTTTTACATACATACAAAATTTGGAAGGTAACAGGAAAATACGCAGTCTTAACATTAAGTGAGAAGGACAAAAGCCTTAACTGCAGAAAACAATTAATACTCTATTCAATAAAAGACATCAGTCAAAGGATAGCGATTGATTTAGCCTTCCACAATCTAATTACCTTCTCTAGGTAGGTCTTGTGGGGCTTGTAGCTCTGTGGCCCAGCCTGTGTTCAGTATACACCGGCCTTAGGTTTCACAAACCCCAAAACAAAACAAAATAAAACTAATGACTTTGCTTTTAGCAGAAGCTGCTTTCTATAAGGCTTTTTTTTTCTCAGCTAATTTGTTTCCAGGGGAGTTGACCCCTACCAGAGAAGGAGATGTACACCTGCCTGTTGGCACAAGTCTGAACTGCTCACAAGGTCTAAGTTTGAGACATTGGAGTGAAATTTAGTTGTTTGTTTATGATGAAGCCATTGGGGAGTGAGTTGTTCCTTCTCTACTGGACTTGGTGCTGGAATAATACAAGGCAGGGCCATCGAAATAAAACCAAGAGTGAAGCTATTGTTCAAGGACAAAATATGAACACCATAGAGACAAGGATTGTGTCTGTTTGGTCTACTGATAGATTTCAGCTCCTAGAAACTGGCTGCACGGTGGGAACAGCCGGTAGACACTTGAGGGGGAGGTCACTGGTTGGGGGAAAGAGAAGTGGAGGAGAAAGAATGGAAGAGTGCCAAGAGTCTTGATAACATGATTTGAACTGTGACTGCAGTGGACCTGACACCATTCTACTCCTTGGCTTTTTAGCTCTACAAGTGGATACTTTCCCCCCAGTACCTGCAGATTGAAACAAAGGCCTTGGAAATAATGTGCAAGTGCTCTACCACTAAATTGTATCAAAGCCACCGGTGTTTTAGATTGTTGGTTTGGATCCTTTGGTTTTGGTTACTTACTGTTTTGCTGTTTGTTGCTTTGCTTCAGTTTCTCTTGTTTCTTTTAGAAGGGGTTGTCTTAATTTTCCCAGGCTGGAGCTCACAGGACTCCACCTAAAGGTTGGTTGTTCTCTATATCTCCATCAGCTGATGGAGGGAGCCTCTCTGATGACAACTGGCCTGGGCATCAGTCTATGAGCATAGCAGAACATAATTAAAAATCATTTCATCATTGACTTTTATTTTATTATTTTATTGCCAGTCATGTTTGGTTCTACCCTAGGTCTCTGGGCTATCCATCTTCTAGTTCCCGGATATCCAAGTAGTGTCAGGCTGTGCTTTTTATCTTGGTCCTGGAGAAAGACCTCAGTGATCACATTTGTGAAACAAGTAACTGACCAACTGAGTCATCTTCCCAGCCCCCTAGAGTATTTATGTATATAGTTGATATAGTTGGTGGTGATTCAGTTTGTACTGAAACACCTTGGGTGGCATCTTAGAATAAAAGAATATGGTAGTATTGATCACTCATAGATGGACAGGTAGAATAGCTCATGACACAGAAGTGAGACTGGAGAGTTAACACTTCTGAGCTGACCAGGGCAAATTCTATAATCTCTCTGAAACCTAGGGCTGCTATAAAAATAAATAAGTTAATGCACATAAAGACTTTTTATGTGGGCTGAAGTTGACACAAAATCTTGAGGACCTGAGTTTGGATTCTCTACCTCTAAATATAAGATAGGTATAGTGGTGGACAGAGACA
>NW_021605036.1:0-4647 GCF_004785775.1 Grammomys surdaster | reverse complement strand
CTGCCCCTGCCCCTGCCCCTGCCCCTGCCCCTGCCCCTGCCCCTGCCTCCAAGAAGCCCCACCTCTTTGCACAATTATCAGTCCACAGAGGAAAGGAACTCCAGCCCTACTTTCCACAGAGATGCTCTAGTAATCCTTGAACCAGGAACCCCAGTGACAGGTTTCCTCCTAGTGCTAGGCTTCTACACCATTTTGAAACTCTCCTCTCTAAAATATTATCAGAAAACATAACATATACAGACCCACGAGGAAAATACTTAACATAAAACAGATACTAGAGCAGAGTAAAAAAAAATATTAAGGCCAAGTTGTGTGTGATTTCCACACCTGCAATCCCTGCATACAGGAGGCCAAGGCAGAAGACAGCAACGAGTGCCAGCTAGCCTCGTCTACAGAGCGAGTTCCAAGTTAACCAAGGCTACACAAGGAGAGCCTGCCTGTCTTAGAGCCTGGATTGCTATGATGACACACTGTGACCAAAGCAACTTGGAGAAGAAAGGGCTTATTTGGCTTATACTTCTGTATCACTGTTCATCATTGAAGAAAGTCAGGACAGAAAGTCAATCAGGGCAAGAACTTGAAGGCCTGCTGATGCAGAGGCCATGGAGGGGTGCTGCCTATTGGCTTCTTCCCCATGGCTTGCCTAGCCTGCTTTCTTATAAAACCCCAGGCCATAAGCCCAGGAATGACACAATCCACAATGGGCTGGGCCTCCCCATCAAGTAATAATTAAGAAAAAATGCCCTACAGCCAGATCTTATGGAGGCATTTTCTCAGTTGATAACTCCTTTCAGCTAATTCTAGGTTGTACTGAATTAATATAAAACAAGCCAGCACACAGTCTCAATAGATTTCCCCCAAAAGATTAGATTCAGCTTTATGAGACTTAATGTCAACAGTGGCTTAAAGATGAGAAGTCTTATTTAAAAGATATTCTTTGAAATAAGAATATAATACATAATCTATTACGTGTCTAAACAAACACTGGACAAGGCTCAAGAATGACAGATGTGTTTAGAACTATGTTCCTTGAGTAATTGAACCAAAACTTCACTATTCCTGGTGAAGTTATCATGTTGCTTAAATACTTGTATGCTTAGCTGTGTTCATCATAACAAAAT
Organism: Grammomys surdaster; assembly: GCF_004785775.1. Taxonomy (NCBI): domain Eukaryota; kingdom Metazoa; phylum Chordata; class Mammalia; order Rodentia; family Muridae; genus Grammomys; species Grammomys surdaster. The sequence goes on along the minus strand of NW_021605036.1, from coordinate 3,526 downwards.
GCACTTTGCAACAAGTGACACAGAAGTCACCTTTTCATTCCCATCCAGTAGTGTTCTCCTCAAATGCTTCCATTTGGTTTTCTAACACCACTGCCTCAGTTTCTCCTGGACTCAGGTGTGGGTGATAGTCACGTCCATCCACTACTTCTCAAAACTACAGGAAAGTCCCACAAACCTGTCAGTTTTCATTGCCACGTACTTCCAGAAAAGTTCGGGTTTGGGGTGATTTTTTTATTTCACTAACAGTTTCACTAGGTAGCCCTGGCTGGCCTTAAACCTACAGAGATCCAGTTCTGGAATTACAGGCATGAACCACCATGCCCAGTTTACAGGCAACCTTCCTCAAGGAGTGGTGAGTGGTACCAAAGCTGCAGGGAGCAGAGGAGTACGTGAGGAACAGCAATAACAGATTGAGGTTTATACTTTCACTGTTGGTCAAGCTCCTTAGGTAAATCAGCCAGAACACACTGAGGATCCATATTGACCTTGTCAGCTGATTTCTAAGAGAGGCCACAGTGAGGTACAAGAACGGTTAGATTGTGTGCTTTCCAGTTCACAGGTTGGAGGGCAGGTCTGGGCTGTCCATCACCTACTTTTCATCAGTTGCTCTCCATTATTTCTCCTTGGAAATCTTTAACCTTCTTCTATTCTATAAAGTTCCTGAAGGTTGATAGCGTATGTTTAAACAGTAACAGATTTCCTTGCATGACCAAACCATTCAGTCTCCTGAGCCTTTGCTTAGGACCACCCACACCTGTTACTAATTACATCTTTAGCAAAGAACCTTGCAGGTTAGGTTAGAACCCTCTCCCAGGTATGAGATGTAGTGGACCATGGCCAGGCCTGTCTTCAGCAGGAATCATTTTAAGATCATTTTCCCAGAATGCCCCTCTCTAGGGATGTCTCCTTTTAACACTTTTCTACCCACTGCCCCTGCCCCTGCTCTTCACCTATGCTTTCCTGCTCATCCTGCTGGTCCACACCATAGTCAGGGTTAAGTCCCATCGCCTCCCTCAGTGCCAAACACATTGTCATGGCCCATACACTGCTACAGTGGCCTTAAATCAAGTTCTTCACCATACAAGAACCATTAAATGTTGTTTTCTTTAGTAGCAATTAGATTTTTGGAAAAGTTTCAGTGAAATATCATCCCTTCTAGTAACTTTGGTAAGAAAGAACTTAGGCTGGATTTGCACATACACAGAAACTTCCCACGCAGAAAAGCATGGTGACATTCATTCAGTTCCAGGTGACTCTTTAATCTCAGTTCTAACAAAAATTTTTTCACTTGGGGTGCCAGTGCATTCCCACAATCCCAGTACTTGGGAAGCAGAGGCAGGAGGATTACTGCAAGTTCAAGATCAGCTTGACATACACATGGGTTCTTGGCCAGCCAAGGCTGCACATACACACACACACACACAGAGGGAGAGGGAGAGGGAGAGGGAGAGAGAGAGACATAGAGAGAGACAGAGAGAGAGAGACAGAGAGAGAGACAGAGAGACAGACAGACAGAGACAGACAGAGACAGACAGAGAGACAGACAGAGACAGACAGAGAGAGACAGAGAGAGACAGAGACAGAGAGAGACAGAGAGAGACAGAGAGAGACAGAGAGAAAGAGAGAAAAGAGGAAGAAAGAGAGAAACTCTACCTCAAAAATTTTACATATTATCTGTTATCCATATATATCATGACTATAACAGAAACTAAACAGACTGAAAGGAAAAAAGACCTTTTTACTAGGAAGCACATGAGATTTTGTTTGAGTGATTTGTTTAACATTCAATATAAATTTCCTATAGCTAATGATAAGTCAAACTTCTCAAACATAAAATATACAAATAACAGCAACTAAAGTGCCATCAGGACTGCCCAAGACCATACCAGTGCCTGTGGTTTTTCTCAAGAAAGTCAAGTTACTAACTAACTAACTAACTAACTAAATAAATAAATAAATTTACAATAAAATGCCCAAGAATGACCAGGTTAAAGGTGAAGCATTCTGGAAGATTCAAATGCCATTTAATCATATTTTTATGCAAGTTTGCCAGTACCAGTCAAAAATCTAAAAGTTTCTTATAATGAATAAGACAGCTCAAGAACAATAACAAAAAATCAAATAAAACACCAAAAATAGGTGTTTCTCCATATCAGATACACATATGCCAATAAGCATATGGAAGGCTTTTTAAACTCTGGTCTGAGATGCAAATTAAAACCAATACCTTTGTATGGCAGAAATTTTTCCCAGCACAGAGTCCTCATCTGGGACACTAAGCCAATGTTCATATAGATCTGGAGAAAGCATGCTTCCTTGTATAATTCTAATAAAATCCTTTTTTAATGAAAACAAACAAAAAAACAAAAAAAGCAATGGTCACTGTACAGTGTAGAAAGTATCTGAGAAACATTTTTGTATAGAAATAGCATTTTAGACCAGTGATTCTCAACTTGTGTGTCACAATCCATTTGGGGGTCACATATATATATACCCAGTATATCAGATATACCATACATTATGCATTATAATTTATAACAGTAGCAAAGTTTCAGTTATGAAATATAGCGAAATGATGGCATTGTTAGGGATGACCACAGCATTATGAACTACATTAGTGTCACAGGATTAGGAAGGTTGAGAACAACTGGTTGAGATCCTACTTCCTTAAGAGATTCTCAACCTGTCACCAATCAGAATTTTGGCTCAAAAGTGGAACATACCAGCATGAGCTAATGTGTTCTTACCTAAGACTAGAATCAAAGAAGCAGAGTTCTGGGTCCAGTATCAAGGAAGTAAACTTATTGTCTGTTCATATTGCCTTTCCTGGCTTCCAGTCCATACTACTACCTGCAATCAGAGATCTACACTCTACTTCACAGCCTGAAGCTCTGCCTGTCTCAAAGGAGGCCAGCTCCTATGTGGGACATCCAGATAGGAGCCTATCATAACTGCTCTCTGAGAGGCTTCACCCAGCAGCTGACTAAAACAGATAAACAGACCAACAGCCAAACATTGGATGGAGCTCAAGGACTCTTATGGAAGTGTTGGGGAAAGGATTCAGGGTCGTGAAAGAGATAGGGACTCCACAGGAACACCAACAGTGTCAGCTAACCTGGACCATTGGCAGCTATCAAGGACTGATCACTAACCAAAAACCACACCGAAGCTCCATCATGACCTATGGCACGTATGTAGTAAATGTGCAGCTCAGTCTCCATGTGGGTTTACCAACACATGGACTGGGAGCTATCCTTAAAGCCGTTGGCTGTCTGTGGAAACCCTTCACAAGCTGGCCTCAGTAGAAGAAGATGTGCTAGCCCTGAAGACAGTTGATGTGCCAGGGGGCGAAGATAACACAGGGGACCCTAACACACTCAGAGAAGGAGGGAAGTTACTCTGTGAAGGGTGATGAGGAAGGGGGCAGCATTCAAGATGTAAAAAGAATAAATGAATGGGAAATAATAATAATGATAATAATAATAATAATATCAAAAAAGAATTAATAAATGATAACTTTAAAAAA
>NW_021605035.1:1343-17739 GCF_004785775.1 Grammomys surdaster | reverse complement strand
CATGGCCATCCCAAAATGTCCTAGAAACTTAACCACAGGAAGTTAGACGGATGGATGGCAGATGGCCTTTTGCAGTTGATCTGTGTACATTGGGAGTCCTGCTGAGTCCCGGTTGCTTTGGCAAAGACTCACTCCTGAGGCAGGAGAAGGTATGCTGGTTGCCGGGACCCTTTGGTTTCACCCTAGGCTTGTGCCACAGGAATTCGAGGAGACCCTAGGGAAGTGGGGGAAAGAATGAAGGGACAAGAGTGTTAGCAATCTGTTAATCTCCACCTCCAGAGTCACCTGGCAACAGCCAGGGATGCTCCGCCCCACAGTTGCCTGGCAACAGGCAGGTAACCCTGCCCACTATAAAAGGGGCTGCTTGGCCCCTCCTCTCTCTCTTGGCTTCTCAACCCAGCACCTGCAGGTTGTCCTCTCCCTTCCCCCCTTCCCTTCCCCCTCTCTCCACATAGTCATGGCTGGCCTCTACTCCTCTCTACTTCTCTCTCTCTCTCCTCTTGCTCTCCCACTCTCTTAATAAACTCTCCCTCGTGGAACCATCTTGGCCTGCTCTGATCTGTCCCAAGCTGCACCGTGGAAATCCTTTCAAAGAGACACAAGAACAAAAAGCATGTCTGGGGTTCTGATCAAGTTCTGACACTTTAATTTCGGGTGCAGGTTATAAAGACACAGCAAAACAGGAAGCTTGGCTGAGGGTCATTGCTTAGGGCTATCCCACTATTGAGTGCTTATTGCCCCAGATCATCCCACTGTCATATGCTTATTGCCCTAGATAACTCCACTGTTGTAACCAGCTCCCGGGAATGCCAGATGGTTTTTAAGTTCCTGGGACCTGAGAGTAGGTTTCCCAGAACAGCAGGTAATTTCCTGGCATCTGCTCCCTTTTAACAATTTTAAATGAGGCTGGCAGGTGAAAGTGGACATTAAGAAATCTCATTGGCAGATGAGTGGGCATTGACCAGCACCGGAAAAGTATTGACCTGATCCTCCCAGTATTTTGTAATGGTGTCTTTTTGGGGAGGAGAGGGTTATTCATCTCATGGGCCATGTACAATATCTAGGGTCCTAGCCGGCTGCTTTGAGACACAAGAAATCAACACCAACCTCTATGCTATCAGGTTTGCTTTTCGGGGAACTCAGAATCGGACAATTTGTGTCCTCCCCCTGCGGGACCTCATCATGTACCCCTTGCAGGTACCCACATTGTGTTCACACCATGCCGAACCAACATGCATAGATCTGAGTTCTATGCAGCTTCTAAAGGAGCTATGTCATCACAAGGCACAGCCAAGCCTCTCTCAGCCAAATCAAGTCTATGATAATGTACTTGTAGAGGTTTAAATGCTGTGAAGTCAATTTGTTGTTTTACAAAGCCAGCTAGTCTTTTAATGAAAAAAGGTCCTAATTGTTAGTATTCTGTCTAAACTCCACCTGCACAGTTATCTGGCAACAGCCAGGTATGATCCTCCAGACAGTTACCTGGCAATAGCCAGGTATGCCTACCCACTATAAAAGGGGATGCTTGCCTCCTCCTCCTCTCTATCTTGCTCTCTTGCTTTGTTGCCCCTAGCTTCTGTCCCCTCACCTCTCCCCCTCTTCCCTTCCCTGTCTCTCCATGTGGTCATGGCCGGCCTCCATTTCTCTCCTCTCTCTCTCTCTCCTCTTTCTCTGCCGTCTTCTCCCATTTCTCTCCCCACCTTTGCCCTCTGCCCTGAATAAACCCTCTCCCCTGTGGAACTATTTGGTCTGGTGTTGTCTGTTCTAAGCTTCGATCCGAAGTCTAACACTAATGATGACAATACTACTAGACCAACTACTGGTCCAATACAAGGGAGAAGGTAAGGCAAGATCCCATTCTAAACGCTCCATATAGGGTTGGTAAAAAGTTCTTGACACTTTTTTCCAATTCCTCCAGATGTTTTTGGATCTGGTCTCAAGCGATTCCAAATTTGTTTGTGTAAAAGCAATGCCTTTCCTGCAAAACTAAGCAGAGACCTCCTTTGTCTGCAGTTAGCAAATCAGGCCATGTCTATTTTGTAGGACCACTTATGCCAGAGAGTCTACCTGATCTTGTAGGTCTCTGATAGACTGATAAACTATATTGACATCTCCTATCAGTTGTTGGGACGACTTACTATAAGTGTCCATAGCCATTCCAATGCCAGCAGAGCCAGTGGCAAGGCCTCCAGAGATTCCAAGCCCAATCAAGAGGGGAAGAAATTGAATAGCTCTTTTATGCTTAGGAAAAAAATGTATCAAAACTAGGCAAAGGGACAGATTGATCCCCAGGAATAATTTCAACATCTAGTAAGAGTACTGCAGGAAGGCAAGAGCCGGTCCAGTTCACAGAGAGCAAAGGATATGCCATCTTATCTCCACACACAAAAACTTTCCTTGGTCTAAACATATGGGATCAGAAGTAGTAATGAAATGACTGCAGGAGGCAAAAGTTGCCAACCCAAAATCTACATCAAAGCAATTATTTTTAAAAGGGCTAAAAAAGCATGTAGATGTATTTAAAGCAGAGGGCACCACTTTAAAAGTCTTAAAAAAGTGCAATTATTTTTCCAAGGCATCATTAAACAAAGGAACCACCAGGGGCCAGGAAGCTCCCAGTACAAGGCACAACCAGCAATCACTGGCTAGGGAGGGGTTGGTAGAGTTCAGGGTAGCAAGGATCTCAGTAGTTTGGGAGTCTATATCAATGTCTCTTGGTTTTGGCAGCAAAAGAGGGTGATAATGAAGGCGAGGCAGAAGTCTATCAATTTGATCTTGTATTCATTTCTGAACTTGTAATTCTTGAACCTGGCCAGAGGGCCAGCCCAATCTGAAAGGAGTGCAGGAGCAACCTGCAGCCAGCAAGCAAGTTTGCCTGGTGGAGCTAGGCAAGAGGCTCGTATATACCTTGAAATGTATGCCTCTGGGCCCACCACTTGGGTGATAGAGAACCAGTATTCACCTAGCACGATGCCCATATTTATTTAAGTTCTCAAGGGAATAGCAATAAAATAGGATACATTGTTCTTAGTGCACACTTTAAATTCAGCATAGCAGGTGGCATGCATCTGATCAACAAGGGTGCAATTTGTGGGGCAAGTACCATCTGATGGCAAGGCAGGCAGGGGTTTTGGTTTACATACACAGTCCCAACCTTGGCTCAATCCTCCATTATGGGCATTGATAATATACTGTTGGATTCTAAGATCCAAAACCAGGGGATGTGCTCCCACAGAAACTCATGGAAGGGACTCGGTGTAATTAACATGAGGTTTAATGATTCCAGTATACTGGGATTCTCTCACATGCAAGCAAGAAGAGAACCCCGAGTTGGAGCTAAGAATAGTTTTTTATACAGTTTAGCGGGTAGAATAGAGAAACAGTGACTAGGCACAATATGATTGGCAGAACAGTGTGACTTTTAAACTGATTAGTCTTTGGGGAATGAGGTGGCAAGGACCTCCCTTATCTATCTACTTGCTCTGGGCCTTGCTCACCCACAGATGGGTTCCCTCCCCCATGGTCTGAGGAATGTTAATCCAGCAAGTGTCCTCTGACTAAGGAATGTGCCCCTCCCGTGATGTGTCCTGGGACAGTGGGATTCTGTCCCAGTGAGACTCAATAGGGGGATAGCCCTAAGCAATGACCCTCCCCCAAACTTCCCGATTTGCTCTGTCTTTATAACCTGCCCCCGAAATTAACGTTTCAGAGCTTTATCAGAACCTCAGTCTTGGTATACATCCTTGTGTCTCTTGTCCCTTCATTCTCCCCCCTCCCTTCCCTAGGGTCTCGTTGAATCCCGGCAGGCCGAGACAGATCTCCAGGCAGTTAGGAGGAGACTGTGTGTCACACTGGGTGTATCTTGAGCATAGTAGACCTCCAAGCCCACATACAGAGTGACACATTTTCTCTAATTAGGACAATCTACGTAATAATGCTGTCCTCTATAGCTGAACATTCAAACACATGAATCTATAGGGGTCATACTTACCTATTTAGAAGCAAGTGAGTCCAGGGATTATAGAGGCTGAAAGAAACCTTTTTCAAGGGCACCATGCTGTAGCTGGGTTCCCTGTGCCATGCAGTGCAAGATCTGCATGTAAGTTGCATGTTCCACAGTGGCATGGTTCCTGTTGATGGCATCTTTAGCCTATGGCACCACTGTGGGGAAAGAAAAATAGGAAGAAAAAAGAAATGTCCCCATGTGTGGTGTGCAATGAATGCATCCTTCCTGTCATTCAGAGGGAGGAGGGTGACCTGGAGTAGTGAGCATGCTACACAGGGTGGTTTTAGTCAAATTACTTGTTGTGCAGACTATTGAGACCCTGCTTTCAGAGAGAAGTGGATTCTGGCATATGGTTTGGGGATGTTGACACATCAGTTTGCAGAGACCCAGTGAGCAGGGTAACAGGAAGCTGGAGAGGGTGTGAAGGCTTCTTGGAGAGAGAAGGAAAGCTAGCACGGGCTACCAAACCTCCATTCCATGCCCTGGCTGAAGCCATTTTTCTAGCCATCCACCCATACTCTTCCAGAACCAGCCCTAGGATGAGAACTGACCAAAAGATTCATTCTTGGTAGTGGTTGTATCTGGGTGAGATCGGTCTTTTTTCACAAACCACATATCTTTGCAGATTGAAAAGGCTACAGCAAGTAGAATTCAGCCAGTGTTCTGGAAGAAGTTTGAAAATGGATTGATGGATAACAGATCTGTGTGTGTGTGTGTGTGTAGGTGTGTGTGAAGGTGTGTAGTACTACTGTACCACAGAGACCCATCCAAAGGCAGCTCTCAGACCACTCATGAATGCTGAGGCTCTCCAGGTTCTTTGGAGACTCTTCATCCATCTGCCATGGATGCTCCTGTCTGGGTGAACTGAAGGAAGATTATCATGAATGAAAGTGTTGTGTGGGGCAAAGAGCACCTGATTTTTCTTCCAAGAGGTGGTGCTCTCTGACTTCTTCCTTGTACTCAGAGAAGAGCTGGGGGCCAGTGAAATAGCTCAGTGGGCAACAGTGCCTGCCATCAAATCTGAAGACCACCCCCAGTTCAATCTTTGGACCCACATGCTTTAAGGAGAGACCAGTGTCTGTTAGTTGCTCTCTGGTTTCTACATTCAAATCATGACACATATGTTTCCATCCCCAAAAATATAAACACATTTCAATTTTTAATTAAGATAGAGTAAGCATGCAAGTCAATTCTTGGAGATGGTATGGTCTTTGGGATTGGCAACATGATCTTCATGGAAGCCAGGGCTTCTGGAGATAGAAGGCTGTTCTCTCCTGGGACATGACCAGTGATTTTAATCTCATTTATTTTTTTCTGTTCTTCTGTGTATTCCTTGCTCCAGGAGGCTCACAGAATTTAATATCCAGGCTAGTGTGTTCTTAATGATTCCATCTATGGGGCCAGATTGCAAGAAAGGCAGCCTCTTTCTGAGTATCTATGTACTTGTGAACCCTACAACCCCACATAGTGTCTGGTGTTCTGTATAGGGTGGTGCACTGTTTCCTGTATAGCTCTCTGGCTAAATAAGAGGACGGAAATGATTTTGTCAGATGGGAGAACCTGAGAGCTCAGGTTGCTTCTCTCTGGCTGGAGTAATGGAGCTCTCCACTGGCCCTGCTCCCGTCTGGAGCTACAGCTGGATATGGAGATCTGGGCCTAAGAAGTGGAGGGGCAGCAGATGGTGGCTTATGCAAGCTAAGTCCGACCTGCTGTCTGCCCTGATGGCCTTGAGTCTATGCTAGCTCTCATAGCTGGAAGTCTCTTTGCTGTAGGGACAGCAGAAGCAGAAGCATGGCAGAAGCATGACCTGGCAAACAGAACTTGCAAGACAATGACACATCTTCTCCCAAGAGTTTATTTCAGGAGAAAGCAGCAATTCAACCAACGCAATGAAACTTGGGTTTGGTGTAAAAATGAAAATACAAACCCTTCAAACACCTTCAAACACAGATTAGGAAAATGTCTCATGTGAGGTGGAGGTTAAAGACGGCATGACAGAGTGTGAGTAATGGCTGTAATCTGAATCTTAGCCTTTTCCGTGGGGCTATGTAGTTTACCTGTGCCTCGTGACCAGCCCCACTATAGCCATTTAGAAATGTTGATCTGGCCAGGGAGTGGTGACACACCTTTAATCCCAGCACTTGGGAGGCAGAGGCAGGCACATTTGTGAGTTTGAGGCCAGCCTGGTCTACAGAGTGAGTTCCAGGACAGCCAAGACTACACAGAGAAACCCTGTCTAGAAAAACCAAAGAAAAAGAAGAAAAAAAAGTACTGTTTATCTGTGGTTAACAGTGGTTGTTCTTGCTGCCTCTTTCTAAACTCCTTCTCTTTCCTCCAGAATTGTCCTATGTCATTTAGTGTTTACCATTTATGTACTCTCTCTGTGTGTGTGCACATGTACTTGTGTGTGTGTACATCTATGTGGAGATGAGAAAGTTAGTAACAAGAATTGGTTCTCTTCTTCCCACCATGTGGGTTCTGTTGATCAAATTTAGATCATCAGGCTTGGCAGCCAGCATCTTTACCCACTGGGCCATCTTTCTGACACAAAGTTGATAGTTCAGTTGTAGCCAAAGTTGACCTTGAACTTCTGATCCTGCTGCCTCTAAATTCTCTTCTGAGAATGCAGGTACATGGGATCACATTTCAATTTATGAAGTGCTGACATCAAACCCAGGGCCATTTGTGTGCAAGCCTTCTGTAAACTGAGCTATAGCCACAGCCTGTTATTATTTTGAAAAAGTATTTGTTTGGGTGGTTTGTAGGCATGTCTTTGCACCATTTGCATGCCTGGTGCATGCGGAAGTCAGAGGAAGGCACCGGAGCCACTGGAATTGTAGTTCTGGAGGTTCTGAGCTGCCCTGTGGTTACTGAACAGAACACAGGTCCTTTGGAACAGCAGCCAGTATGCCCCCACATAGCCATTACATTTTAATACCCTGAGTCCGTTAGTATTCGATTTATATGAGCAAAGGAAGGCTGTTATAGTTTTTTGTGTGTCTAAGAATCGATTTATTTATTTATTTATTTATTCATTTATTTATTTATTGCCCCTACGTAGGGGCAGCAGCATCCTGCCTACCTCTGAGCTCACCTACATGGAAATGCCAGCATTCAGGGATATTGTTCTAGAGATTATCAGCTTCAATATCACTCATTACTGTTGCTTTGTCCTATATGGCAGAGCTTCCGTGTGCACATGTTGGTCTAGGCAGGACGCAGTCAGAGGTGGGCACTAAGCATCTTGAATGAGTATGTGGCTGGGCATGTGGGTCCCACAGCTTTCATGCAAGGCAGTGGTGAGAAGCTGGCCAATTCCACAAATCCTCTTGGGTTAGTGGACAATTCTGGGCAGCTGGCCCATCCTGTCCCTAAGGCAGCATTTTGGGAAACAAAAAGCAGTGACCTGAGGCAGCTCCCTACCTGCCACCCAGCTCAGGACAGAAGTGAATTCATTACTGCTATGGATGTCTTGGGGCACAGGGCACAATTTCTTCAGTTGATACTTGTCTTAACTAGATAGAGCCTGGACAAGAGGGTTGTTGTTTTGTGTGTAGAGAACAGTCTGGATTCCTGAATCCAGTGACATGCCAGGCTAAGGCCTTCCTCTCTGAACTTATTTGGGAAAAGTGTGTCAAATCTGGAGTCCAATGCTGTGTCTTCCTGGCCTTGTTGTGTTTGGCTCACATAGAGGTTGTAGGGACCTATGCCAGAGATCTGGTTCTGCCCTAGTCCCTGTGGGCCTTTGGGTAAATGTGCTAACTTCTCTGCCTGGTTTCCCAACCTGTGCAGATAGGATTGCACTTGAGGCCAAGGCCGGGGATTAGATGAGTTAGCACACATGGCTGTCTACCAGCAGTCAGGGCTGAGCTGCAGTTTCTCATCTGAGTTACAGGAATACTGGGGCATATGGCAGGATTACTCCTGGCTGTCTCTGGGCCAGTGGAGCTGTGGGACTGGTTTTGGCCACTGAGCTAGGAATGAAATGTTGTGTCCTTCCAGGGCAGACTCTTAATCAGCACTGCCACAGGTTTTCCCTCTGACCCAGTGACTGGTGGCATGGTGACAGTTCTTTGAGTCTCTGGGAGTGACCCCAAAGTGGTATCAATAAATTGATGCTTACTACAAGCCTGTGTTTCTGCCAAGATGGAGCCATCTGAGGGGTGTTGGCTGCCGAAGTGTATCTTCACAGATCCTGACCATACATGCCTTATGTAGGTCTCAGGATTAAAATGTGTATGTGAAATGTCCAGGAAGAGCGGGCACTGAGGTAGGGAGTGGAGGGAAAGACATTTTCCTTCCACAGATTTACTTTTGCCTATGTGTGCATGCCAGAACCTGAAGGGAATTTATTTGGTGAGGAGAGAGCAGACCAGAAGAAGGGATGGTGGGAGGGGCAAAGATAAGCAAAGTACAAGGACAAGTGTGAAGAATTAGTAAGGAAACCTGTTATGGTTTTCATTTTTTCTCAAAGATTCATTTATTTATTTTATGCATATTGATTGCTCTATCTGCATGTACACTTCCATGCCAGAAGAGGGCATCCTATCCTGGTATAGATGGTTATGAAACACCGTGTGGTTGCTGGGAATTGAACTCAGGACCTCTGGAAGAGCAGCCAGTGCTCTTAACTACCGAGCCTTCTCTCCATGCCCTTTGCATTTGTATTTGGTGTTTTGTTTGTTTGTTTTCTTTTATTCTTGAGACAGTTTCTCTGTGTATTAGAGTCCTGGCTTTCCTGGACTCACTTTGTTGATTAGAATGGTCTTGAACTCACAGAGATCCACCTGCTCCAGTGTCTTGAGTTCTGAAATTAAAGGTGTGCTCATCACGCCTGATCTTTCTTTAAAGTTTTACTTCCAAAATTTGTAAGCAAACATGTCTCTGTCACTTGGCACTTACAAGTTGGCCCCTTTCTGACCAGGATTCCCTGCTCGTCCTTAGTAGTACTGCTTTATTCTTGGTTGGATTTCATAGGCTGTGACCCTTTCTCTCCTACCATGTTCTGTCCCTGAGAAGGCACAGCTGCTGCCCTGGGAAAGGCCCAGGAAGGTCCATGTCCTGAACTATTCCAGGATTTCCCTACTGTAGAACACAGCCGTCTTGATGGCATCTATGCATGAGTGAAACTTCCCAGTTCCCACTACAGTCAGCCTGGAACTTATCTATTATGGAGGCTAGTGTGGGCATCCTTCCTCTGTTTGCTTGCCACTGGGGTTGTCAAATGCTAAGTGAATAGGTTTTGGATAGAGCTGGGTGTGGTTTCACATGCCTGTTTGTGACGTGGGTGTAATCGTCTCGCCAGCAAGAATGCACGGGGATACACACCAGGATCCTTCCGCAGCAAAACGTTTATTCCAAAACAAAAGGGAGGAAGACCCCAGGCCCGGAAAAAGCACTGCTTATATACCCTTGGAGCGGTGTGTTCACCTCTGATTGGCTGCTTACTCGTTGCCTGCCAAAATGCCCTGGGATGGGCTTAGACTTTGGCGCGCTTTTACCATAGCACATGCGCAGTTTACTTGTTTACTAGGAGGAATACCGGATGCCAGCACCATCTTGGAATGGCGAATTTTGCCAGCACAAGCCGAGGCTTCCTACATCTCCCCCTTTTTTGTTTTATTGCAGAGGGTGGTAGTTGAGATCCCTGGGAAGGTTTCGTAACTCCCATATTTGGGGGTCTCATGGTGGGTCTGAGTCTCTTTGGAGGTCAGTGCTCAAACTCTTACCCGTCACTGGGTCAGCCTCCCCATCCGGGGCTGCCCTGTCTTAGGTGGCCGAGGCTTGTCCGTCCGCTCCGTTTTTGACTTACCAGACCTACTGTCCGTGGAACGAACACCTTAGTGGGCAGGGACTGCATATAGATGTGTTTGAGGCTTCATAGGGTGTCTTTACCAAAAGCCCTTGGATACAGCGGCTGGGGAATCTGTCTACTGGCTATTTCCTTTTGTTTTGTTAAACAGACACTGGTCAATGTCCCGTGTCTTAGGCTAGGTGACGTTCTTCCATAGCCAGCACCAAAGAATGGTGACCTCTCTGTCTTAGGCTATGGGGGTCATGCACCCACACCTGGCATTCTCAGAATGTGTGCCCCAGGTTGTGGCCACTCGCAATGCCATGGGATAAACTCACAGTTCATGGTGTACCTCTGGCACATGGCATCAGCCTATTCCCGTCGTTGGGACCAATGGCAGCTGGCCTGGAGACAAAAAGATGGAGCTGTCCATCTGGCTGTACTTGGCCTGTCTAGCGTGGTACCAATCATGACTCAAACTCAAGCCCGATCAAGCAAGTTCCATCTTGGGGGAATAAGTGATCAAGGACTAATAATTTAAGATGGTCTCCCTTACCCTACCAGGTGTAATGGAAACAAGTCCTCTGGGTGCATGGGCTAAAGGAAACACAAAGAGATGCAAACACCCATCCCTGTGCAATGGAGTCATCTCCTAGGGGTGCAAGGGCTGTTTGCCTCAAAATTCAGGTACTACAGCTACACAGACAAGGACCAGCCAGGTCAAGACTCCTCACCGACCCAGTGCAATGAGCAAATCCCTTGGGGTGCAACGGCTGACGGCCCAACATTTAGCACCACCACTAGTGAGGGGGAGACTACTTATTTTTGAAGCAGTGATAGCCACACTGCAGGGGAAGTCCCTAGTTCTATGGCCACAAGCGCCTGGGCAATAATAGCCTTGTCACGATTTTGTTGAGCTCTGAGTTTGCAAACCAACCAAAGCATGAACACTAATCCGCAACATAGGGTGTACCAAACAGGCCTACTCCCACCCACTTAAAAAAAAGAAAAGAAAACGAAAGCTTAAGAGATCCAGGAGGAGAGTCCCTCAGTCAGGGACAGATCCACGATCGTCGAGTTGATGTCCACCACAGCCACTCTCAATTTTTTGAGTGTCTCATCGAAGTTTTCTGACCAATTTCCTGCAAGATATTGAAACAATTTCCTGGACAGATTAGTTACATTTTGTCTGACTGGTATGGGTTTTGGAAAGGCAGATAATATGGTCCATCATTGTTCCCCCGATATACTAGGAACCTGTATCCCTTGGATCAGCACGAGGGCTGTCATTAGAGTTTGGAGGGTCTGCCTGGGTGTCATCTTCTAATATCGCGAGTCATCGTGTCAGTCACCCTGGTAGCCAAAATGGGTTGTCTTCTTCCTGCTGAAATACACAAACCGCTCCCCTGGCTTTTATTAAAATAGGATCCGGGCCTTTCCATTGTCCGGTCAAGATGTCCTTCCATTTGACCATCTCTTTTGGCCTGTCAGGCTCTAAACAGTGACGGTTAGCTGCCATGTGGCCTTGACTGTCCAGATTTAAAAAATTGAGGGTAAAAAGTGCTATAGAGAATAGAGCCTCCTCGACTCCTTCCTTTTGTTTTATTAGATAAGACTTAAGAGTGCAATGAGCCCGTTCTATGATGCCTTGTCCTTGAGGGTTATAAGGGAGACCCGTCAGATGGGTCACCTCCATTTGGCGACAAAATTGTCCAAACTTTTGAGAAGTGTAAGCTGGCCCATTGTCCGTTTTAAGAATTTTAGGCTTCCCCCAGGCACTCCATGCCTCAAGGCAATGCTGAATAACATGTGCTGCCTTTTCTCTGGTCAATGGAGAAGCAAATATAATTCCGGAACAAGTGTCAATGGAAACATGTAAATATTGTAATCTGCCAAAGGTTGGGATGTGAGTAACATCCATTTGCCAAATCTGTAGTGGCTGCATTCCTCGTGGATTAATTCCTACATGAGGCACTGGTAAAAATTGACAGCAATTCTGACATTGAGTAACTACATCTCTAGTTTCCTTTCTAGTTATATCAAACCGACGACGTAACGTCTCTGCTGTCACATGAAATTTTTTATGAAAATCTTTGGCCAAATCCAATTTTGAGGATAGGGCGATAGCAACCAATTTTGTGGCTCGATCCGCTAGGTCATTCCCATGAGACATTGGACCTGGTAGACCTGAGTGAGCCCTGATATGTGTAATAAAAACCGGGAATCTCCTATTAACTAAGGCAAATTGAATCTTCTGAAAAACTTCCACAAGTCTACTAGATGGTCTAATTAGCCCAGCCACTTCTAAGGCTTTAACTGCATTTACTACATAAAAGGAATCTGAAAGAATATTTAAAGGGCCTGGAAAAGTTTCAAGAACTTCTAATACTACCAAGCATTCCACAACTTGAGATGAGGTTTCATGGTATTGTTTGGCAGTGACTTTATTATCAACTACATAGGCACCCACACCTGTTTTTGACCCATCTGTGTAAACAACCACTCCATCCGGGAGTGGATTCCGAGATAAGATATGCGGAAATACAATAGCTTGAGTTAAGGCAAACTGTAGAATGGGATGTTTAGGATAGTGATTATCTATTTGACCATTAAAGGAGGTGACCAACACGGCCCAAACATCAGAGGTAGCAGTTAATAGTTGAACCTGATGTGCAGTATAAGGCACTATTAAAACTTTAGGCTCTCTTCCAAAATGAGTGACAGCTGCTTTTAATCCCCGTAGGGCAAGCTGAGCAACTGCATCTGGATACCATTCAATAATCTTTGCAGGAGATGCATTAGGATGAATCCATAATAAGGGCCCATCCTGCCATAACACAGCAGTTGGTAAATGTCTGGTTTTAAAGATACACAAATTAAAAGTTTTGGTCTCATCAATGCGTTTTAGCTGAGCTTCTTGTAAGGCATCCTCCACCAATCGCAGGGCATGGTTTGCAGCCGGTGTTAGTGCTCTTGGTGAGGAAATATGGGAATCTCCTTCCAGAATGTCAAACAAAGGTTTTAATTCAGCAGAGGGAATTTTTAAAAATGGTCTTAACCAATTTATATCACCTAATAACTTTTGAAAATCATTTAAGGTATGTAAATGATCTCTGCGAATTTCTAATTTTTGAGGAACTATTTTCTCAGGGTAAATAACTGTCCCTAAAAAGGAACCAATTTCTGAAATTTGAACCTTCTCCATGGCAATATGCAGACCCCGCTGTCTTAATGTAGCAATTAATAAAGGATATGAGTTCTGCAAAATGGTCAACTCTTTACGGCATATTAAAATATCATCCATAAAATGAATCAAGAGCAGAGAAGGAAACTGCTTCCTAACAGGTTCAAGGGCAATTTGTACATACAGCTGACACATGGTAGAACTATTAGCCATGCCTTGAGGCAAAACTTTCCACTGATATCTTTTGTCTGGTTCAAGGTGATTAACAGCAGGGAAGGTGAATGCAAATCTTTGCCTATCTTGTGGGTGTAGGGGAATGGAGAAAAAGCAATCTTTAATGTCTATAATTATTATCCTCCACTGCTTAGGTAAAGCAGAGAGCAGAGGTAGGCCTCGTTGTACTAGGCCAAACAGCCGCATCTGTCTATTAATGGCCCTTAGATCATGGAGAAGTCTCCATTTTCCTGATTTCTTTCTTATAACAAAAATAGGGGTATTCCAAGGAGAAGTAGAAGGTTCTAAATGACCAAGCTGTGCATGTTCCTCAATCAGCCTTGTAGCAGCTTCCAATTTCTCAGAGGATAGGTGCCACTGAGGAACCCACACGGCTTCCTCTGTAAGCCAGGGTATGGGCATGGAGCCCTCAATGGCAACTAGGGAAAACCCAGACCTTGTCTTCCTGTATTACTTTCTTGTGAAATTGGGTTTAACCTTCCTTGTTCTTTTCTGCCAAGGCCTTTTCCTTCCTTATATCCCATCCTTTTCATAATATTAATAGCTTGTTGAGAGTACTCATTAGTTAGTGTCAGTCCCAGGTCTTGCAAAATGTCTCTTCCCCAGAGGTTAACGGGGAGAGGAAGCACATAAGGTATAAAGCTTCCTGTCTGACCCTCTGACATCTTCCAAGTCAAGGAGCGTGAAATGACTGCAGGGTTGGCCTCATATCCCAGCCCTTGTAAGGAGTGGGATGATTGTGTAACAGGCGATGCCTTAGGCCACCAGTTGGAGGAAATAATACTTTTATCGGCTCCTGTGTCTAAAATCCCTGTAAAACTCTTCACTTCTATTGTTAATTGTAAACTGGGTCTAGTTTTGAGATCCACTACCAAATGAGCAAAGTCAGTTCCTGAAGAACCAAACCCATTGGCGCCTCTAGGCACCCCGGTGGATGGAAAACAATTATGTAAACTTGGAAGAATAACCAACTGAGCAATCCTATCTCCAGGGGAGATGGAAAATATGCCTTGTGGACAAGAGCAGAGAACTTGAAGTTCCCCTGTATAATCTTGGTCTATCACACCAGGATGAACCACAAGCCCCTTCAAGGTAAGAGAGGAGCGGCCTAGAATAAGGCCAACGCTTCCCTCAGGCAGGGGACCTTTAAAATCAACTGGGATAGGTTGCACGCCCTCATGTGGCATTAGTAAGAATTGGGAGATAGAGCAGAGGTCCAACCCTGCGGAACCTCTTGTAGCTCTGCAGCTAGAGGTGTCCCCCGGTTGCAGACTTGTGTCCCATATTTTTTGGGGCCCTGAGACCTGGGGCCCAGATATCCGTTTTTTGGAGTGTCTTCATCTCCTCCTGCTGTGGAGGGATCATGTTGAATAATCTTTCCTTGAATGTCCCTAACCAAGCAACATTCATTGGCCCAATGATATCCCTTCCTGCATTTAGTACGTAGCCCAGGGGTTTTCATTTGTATAGGAGTACGACATTCTCGTTTCAAATGACCCGGTTTGCCACAGTTATAGCATACTTTACGGCCACCAGGACTTGAGCGGCTCTGGCCCTGCAGGATAGCTGCTGCCAGGCCAGCGTTAGTCAGTGGGCCTCCAAGTCCTTGGCAGACCTTTATCCAATCTGTCAGTCCTTTGTTTCTCCTGGCGGTAATAACTGCCTTGCATTCTGGTGAGGCATTTTCATATACTAATTGCTCGATCAGTGGCTTGACTTGCTCTGGGTCTCCAAAAATCCTGCCTGCTGTTTCTGTCATTCTAGCAACAAAGTCTGAGAAGGACTCCTGGGGGGCTTGTAATATTTTTGTTAAATTTCCTCCAGCCTCGCCCTTCTTCGAGAGGGCCTTCCATGCCTTAATAGCGGCGGCGGAGATCTGGCCATATGCTCCCCAATCATAGTTAGTCTGGTCGGCAACATACTGACCTTGCCCTGTTAATAATTCGAAAGTCCACTGTCTCTGGTTGCCTTCCACATTAGCGTTGGTCCTTGACTGTGCTTGAGAAGCATCATGCCACAAAGCCTTCCATTCCATATACTGTCCCATATTAGGGAGAGCAGCTTTTACTGTATTTTGCCAATCATTCGGAGTCATTGCCATAGTGGCAAATCTCTCAAGCTGCATAATTGTAAAATTAGCATCAACTCCATATTTGTTAACCAATTCAGCAAATTCTTTGATAGAGGCATACTCTACAGGTGCGTGGACATGGCCTCCCCCCGCATCCTCAAACACTGGAAAGGCTTGTAATATTTTTCTCTTGTCTTCCTCTGAAAGGAACAAGCCTGAGCAGCGCCTGTCCACACAAAGCGGGAGTGCGCCGGGAACATTAGGTTGGGAGGGTGCAACAGGCCGAGAGGCAATGCAGCTCCTATCTCCCGTTTTCCTTTGTTTTCGATTTCGTGGAGGCAACTGCTCATCTGGCTGACATCTTTGCTCCTCATCTGTCTCTTCATCTGAGTCCTCTGCCTTGGAGGAAGTTAGCTCCTCCGACTCAGAGCCACCAAGCCCCAAAACCTCTGGCTCCTTTACCGGATAAAGAGATTTTCTTTTGGGGGCTTCTCTTTCCTTCGTTTTTAACTCACCCAGGGCGTCCTTTCCCTCATCTTTCATGACCCGCGGATCGAGGGTCCTTGCAGGGGTCTATTTTCTCAGGCATGCCTTTTTTATGAGCTTCTTTTTTTTTTCTGAACTCTTAAGCGCTTCTTTCCCTCTGTTTCTGACCTGCTGGGCTGTAATCCGTCTAGCACTCCCTGGCCCGCCGCTACAGTCGAGTGGCATTTCTCATCCTGCAAAACCAGAAGGAAGAGAACGAACGCCACTAGCACAATAGCGAGAGCTTCTAGAGTTCCTGCCAACTGGGGAGGGAGACAAAATAAATGAAGTCCAAACATGTCTCTCAGAGCTTTACCTTGTCCTGCAGTTGTGGATCTACTCCGCGAGCGGAGGGTCTCCTCAAACAGCGCTGGCGATGGTGAATTTTCCCGGGTTTCTGGCACCACTTGTGACTCACCAGCAAGAACACATGCGGAAACACACCAGGATCCTTCCGCAGCAAAATGTTTATTCCAAAACAAAATGGAGGAAGAACCCAGGCCCAGAAAAAGCACTGCTTATATACCCTTGGAGCGGTGTGTTCACCTCTGATTGGCTGCTTACTCGTTGCCCGCCAAAATG
>NW_021605035.1:0-1243 GCF_004785775.1 Grammomys surdaster | reverse complement strand
CTTACTCGTTGCCCGCCAAAACGTCCTGGGATGGGCTTAGACTTTGGTGCGCTTTTACCATAGCACATGCGCAATTTACTTGTTTACTAGGAGGAATACCGGATGCCAGCGCCATCTTGGAATGGCGAATTTTGCCAGCACAAGCTGAGACTTCCTACACCTGTTATCTCAGCAGCTACAGGCTGATGATTGCATGTTTAAGGCTAGCCTGTGCTACACAGTGAATCCCTGTATTGAAAAAAAGAAAGTCCAAGCTCTTTTGCCCCTTCCAAGGCATTTCTTTTTTTCTTTTATTTTCTGTTGTGTTTTTGTTTTTTTGAGACAGGGTTTCTCTGTCTAGCTCTAGCTGTCCTGCAACTCACTCTGTAGACCAGGCTGACCTCGAACTCAGAAATCCGCCTGCCTCTGCCTCCCAAGTGCTGGGATTAAAGGCGTGCACCACCGCTGCCCAGCTTCCAAGGCATTTCTTACCTTCCTTTGCTTCCTATGTTTGGGTGCAGGCAAGTTGGGGAGCAGTGTGGAGCACTCACTTGTGACCTCACTGATCTATATGGGGTATGATGTCAGGGGCATGCCCCAGAGAGGGTGCACAGCACAGCTGATCTTGGCCCAGTAGCAGATAGAAGCTAGGCTGTTTACCTGTTTGGGTTACAGGTCCTGGAAGAGGGTGTGCCCTGACCTGTGAGCTCCCGGGTGAGTGTTAGCTTACCTTCCTACCCTTCCTGGGAAAATTGAGGCTGGAACATTTGCTGACCTGAAGAGGAAATCTGTGCATTCCCAAGCCCTGCTCCTCCATCCATTGGAAACGACAGCCATGTCAGGCTTGTGTGAAGTGTGAGGCAGGCAGGGCAAGAGGTGTGAGCTCAGAGCCATGGAGCTGAGACTAGGGCACATCTTCCTGTTACTTCCAGGACTTCAGCCTTTCAAGAAGAGCCATTGTGGCTTGTGCCTATGGTTCAGCCCTCAGGGGCCACCACAGAAGATGCTGAGTGAGATCCTGTTTTAAGCAAACATAGTCTTTTCATAAAAGAATTTCCTCAGAGCTTACAGTGGTTGTGCATGCCTGGCCAGGCTAGAAGGGCAGTATGGGCTTTTATCTTCTCTTTCTGCATTATCCCATGGACTGTGTGGTTCTATTTGCCTGGGCCAGAAGCTGACAGCTCCAGCTCTGGGCAGCAGCCATTCAAACTGTTCTTAACTCTAGGCAGAGAAATGAAGGTCTGCAGTGTCACCTGTGCTCGGG
>NW_021605034.1:0-11238 GCF_004785775.1 Grammomys surdaster | reverse complement strand
CTAAGATGGAACACTTATGAAATCCGTTTCTTTTGCAGACAAACATCACACACACATTTACACCTATGTGTCTGTTTTATGGCTATTGCTGTCTGAGAATCCACTTCATTATATTCTACAGTTCCTTTCCACTCATCCTGTGTCATAGTCCCTCAACACATCTTGAAAATTGTGGCCTCAAGCTCTGCATCTGTGGTCTGGAAGTTTTGATCAAAACATTTCTGAAAACATGTTGTGAAGATCATGTTCTCCACCCTCGGGTGTCATGATTTCATTCATATCAATGGAAAACACTCCAGAGACAGTATTCTCCTGAGCAGCTTGGGCCAGACCATGTGTCAACAGCCACATGTAAGACACAATTGGCAATCATGATAATGGATTTCACCAGAACTTCCATAGTAAAAGTTGAGAAAGTCACAAATATCCCTTGCCATTCAGACTTTGAGTTGAATCATGGGACACTATATCTTCCATTGTCTAGTCTAAGGAAGGGCAATTTCACATTCAGTATTGAGGCAGGAGCTGAACATTCTCTCTGGTTTACATATATTATTGTATGATAAAATCTCTTCAAACTTCCTGTGATTCCTGTCATCCAGAGAATCCAGTAATGTCTGGAATTACACAGATTCAACACCTATCCTGTCCAGTATCAGTACCTGTGCAGACATTCTCTGAAATGTAATGCAATCCATTGCCTGATCTTCAGTTCATGGCAGGCAGTGCCTTTTGATAAAACATTTCTGTGGTTGATGTTTGTTCATACCTCATTAAGATGATTGAGAACAATTTCATACATTTTACTCAAAGAAATGAGAGAATTTAATGGTCATTTATGACAGAATTTTACTCCTAATGTTAATATATATTTATTTTTTTCAATCACCCCTAGTTGGTATTTGTTTTGATACAATACTGTGTTGTATTACATTACAACAACCCAGATATACATCTAACACGCTAATTTATGTAACTTTGTTAGATTACAATGTGTGACACAGATAGAACATTGAATTTTATTTGTAATTTTTTGAACTACCTTATTCTTCTGCCATGATGGCCACACTGAATTCTATTCCCACTAAAAATTAACTGGGGTATTTAAATCCATCTATTCAGCACCAGTGGATGCATTTTTGGAATGGCTGATATTTCATGGGCTTATAATAGAGTCTTACTATAGAGTTTATTGCACTAATTTAGTTATTAAGAACAGGACTTTGTTGCATCCTTTGGTTGAATTATGTTTTTGTCAGTTTAAATATTCTTTCAGTAATTTTGCAGACCTACTGATTGGGTGAATTGAATAGGCTGATGCTTGTGATTTATATCCTTTTTGCATACTGGATGGGACAACCATGTCAAATGAATTAGGAACATGCATTCTCTCTAATATGGAGGCAGACTTTGCACTCTATTGTGACTTCTATTGAAATGCCTTCCTGAGTTGCAGCACTTTTGGATGTCAGTTTGTGTGCATGAGCATTGGGCTAAGATTCATAAAGTACTCATTATATCAAGTCAACTAATCAGACACTCAGGTTCTTCAATATTGTTGAATTTTCTTTTGCCAAAATTGAGAAATGAGCCTCCATGTACTTCTTCACAGAGACATACTCCATGTTCCTTGGGACACAAAAAGTGTTTTGTTAGCTTTCTCTTTCTGCATAAAACTCATGTTATTGACTTGACATGGTAGAAATAATACACACCACACACCACAGTGTCCTTCCTGATTATTAAGAAATGCTTTGATTTCTTTTTTCTTTTAGGGTATTCTGTAGGCTGGCAATCTTAACATATTCACTGTAATAATACAGGAATATTTAAAATAATATTTTGCTTCCATGTTTAATGGATATTATTCCATAGTTTCCTTCACATTTGTTTTCTGTTCATTTCTTTTTGATATCAGATATCTGATACCAAGTTGAGCTATGTGGAGCATGTGATAATCTCTATCCCATTTTCATTCCATACAATAATATTAAAATAATTGATGATGAATTTTCAGTAAATGTTTGATATCATTTGTTAATGAAATATTCTTCTACTGATTGTTTCTCATTAGTTGGATGCAGTTTATTGTTTCTTAAACCACTTGAAACTTAGTGTGACTCAACGCAGAAGCAAGATTTATTCAAAGCACGAAAGCAGTTATGAGTATCTACAGTTATCACTCTATGTTGATGTTAAGAATTCACCTTCATTGACTGAGATTATAAATATCAAATATCTCATTGATTAACCACATATATTTGCAAGACAATGTGATGGCCATTGTACATCCATATGCCAAAATCATAACTTCAGTTTCTTCCTTACAATTTATGAACATCTCAGTCAGTTATAATTACCCTGATTTATGTAGAAAATGAACATTCCATTTAATCTATGAAAAAAAATTTGACTGATTACTTCTTAATTTTAAATAGGATTTTCACACAATGTGTCATAATTGTCATGACATGCTACTCATTAAGACACAAATTACTACATAGCCACACAGGTTTGCTGAAGTTAATTCTTGTAAGTTGTTCTTTAATCCATTAAACCTAGGTTGTAATAAAAAGTCCTATATTCACTTCCAAGTTTCATTGCACCATATACTGAGCCATAATAATAAGAATACCCAAAAAAGGAATCTCTATATTCTATATAAATTTTACGCTTGAAGGACCTGTAGTGTCTG
Organism: Grammomys surdaster; assembly: GCF_004785775.1. Classification (NCBI taxonomy): domain Eukaryota; kingdom Metazoa; phylum Chordata; class Mammalia; order Rodentia; family Muridae; genus Grammomys; species Grammomys surdaster. Next base: position 8,543 of record NW_021605034.1, on the reverse strand, counting down.
TACCAATGGAAGAAGCATGTGCCTCCCACCATACACAGCCTGCTTTTCTCACAGGAGATTTGCCATAACTAGAAACACAGGTGAGACCCCCCTCCCCAATCTCCGCAACAGCTGGGACCCACACACACACAGAACCCAGCACACATGGATTCTATCAGCATGAGCCCCATTGAACTTCCAATCTACACCTCCACCTGAACCAAAGGATAATCCACAAGACTGCCATGAACCCCAAAGCCAGTCTGTCTCCCAGGGGACTGTCCTAACCAGGGACACAGGGACACAGGAGGCTTGCATAAATCATGGAAAAAGGAGGTTTCCCTAACCAGAGATAACACTGCCTGCCTCCCAGAAGACCCAATCAAAGCAAGGTCACAAAGCTCTACCTGTCTCCAAGGAGGCCTGCTATAATCTGAAAAACCCAGGCCAGTTAACACCAGAAATAAATAAATGGCATAAGGAAAATTCAAGAACATAATCAACACAAGGCAATATAAATTGGCACCATCAAAAACCAGTTCTCCTACTACAGCAAGCCCTGGATATCCTAACTCACCTGTAGAGAAAGATTCTTACCTAAAATCCCATCTCATGAAGATGATAATGCCTTAAATGAAGGCATTTAAGGATGATATAAATAACACTCAAAGAAATACAGGAAAACACAGGCAAACAGGTAGAATCTCTTAAAGAGAAAACAAATAAATCCCTTTAAAAAATAAAGGAAAAGACAAGCAAACTGATGAAAAAATTGGACAAAACTCTTCAAGGCCTAAAATTAAAAGTAGAAACAATAAAGAAATTACAAAAGAGGCAACCCTGGGATTGGAAAAGCTAGGAAAAAAATCAAGAGCCATAGATATAAACATCATCAAAAAAAATATAATGGATGGAAGAAAGAATCTTAGGCATAGAAGATACCATACAAGACATCAACACATCAGTCAAAGAAAATACAAAGTGTAAAAGTTCCTAACCCAAAACATACAGGATGTTTGGGACAAAATGAACAAAACCAAATCTAAGAATATTAGGAATAGAAAAGAATGATGATTCCCAGTACAGAGGGCCAGAAGATATCTTCAACAAAATCATAGAAGAAAACTTCCGTAATATAAAGAGATGTCATAAGTAAACAAGAAACCCACAGAACACTGAATGAATTTGACCAGAAAAGATGATCTTCCCACCACATTATAATAAAAACAGTAAATATACAGAAGAAAGAAAGAGCATTAAAGGATGTAAGTGAAAAGTGCTATGTACAATATAAAGTCAGACCTATAATAATTACAAGAGACTTCTCAACAGAGACTCTAAAAGCCTAAGAGCTTAGATAGATGTCATACAGACCCTAAGAGACCACAGATGCCAGCCCAGGCTACTATACCCAGCAAAACTCTCTATCAACACAGATGGAAAAACAAGAATATTCCATGACAAACTCAAATTTAAACAGTATTGTTCTACTAACCCAGCCATACTTAGGATACTAGGAGGAACACTGCAACATAAGGAAGGTAACTACACCCAAGAAAACACAAGAAATTAATCATATAAAAAAAAACTAAAGAAGAGAAACATACACACACACACACACTCAATGCTATCCAACAACAAAAATAACAGGAAAAAAACAGTCATTGATCTTTAATCTGCCTTGTATTAATGGATTCAATTGCCCAGTGAAAAGACACAGCTAACAAAATAGATACACAAACAGAATTTGTAATTTTGAGGCATAGAAGAAATACACCACAGTGACAAAAACAGATACTGCCTCAGAGTAAAGGTTTAGAGAAAAGTTCTCCATGAAACAATCCCAAGAAAAATCTGGCATGCCCATTATAACATCCAATAAAATAGAAATTCAACCAAAAGTAATGAACAGAGATAAGGAAGGAGTCTTCATATTCATTAAAGGAAAAATCCACCCAGTTTAAGTCTCAATTGTAAAATTCGATGCCCCAAATGTTTTTAAAAGAAATGTTACTAAATCGTAAAATACACATAAAAGCGCACACAATAATAGTGAGAAAATTCAGCACCCCACTCTCACCAATGGAAAAATCATTGAAACAGAAACTAAAGAGAGACACAATGAAACTAACAGAAGTTTTGAATCAAATGGAATTAACAGATATCTACAGAACATTCCATCAAGAATATACCTTTTTCTAAGCACCTCGTGGAATCTTATTTAAAATTGACCACATAATCAGAAACAAAACATACCTCAACAAATACAAGAACGTTGAAATAATCATTTGCTTTCTATCAGGTCTTCACAAACTTATAGGACACAATGAAAGCAGTGTTATGAAAAAATTCAAAGCACTAAGTGCCTACATAAGGTAATTGGAAAGCTCCAACACCACCAACTTAAGAGCACACCTGAAAGCTGTAGAACAAAAGGAAGTAAACACACCCAACAGAGGTAGATGGTAGGAAACAGCCAAACTCAGGGCTGAAATCAATCAATTACAAACAAAGAGAACTAGAAAAAGAATCAACAAAACCAAAAGGTGATTCTTTGAGAAAATCAACAAGGTAAATAAACCCCTAGTCAAACTAACTAAAGGACACAAACACAATATCTAAATTAATAAAGCCATAAATGAATAGGGATACATAACCACAGAAACTGAGGAAATTCAAAACAATATCAGATATTACTATAAACGTGTATACTTGTCTAAGCAGTGATGGGTCATGCCTTTAATCCCAGCACTTGGGAGGCAGAGACAGGCAGATTTCTTAGTTCAAGGCCAGCCTGGTCTACAGAGTGAGTTCCAGGACAGCCAGGGCTACACAGAGAAATCCTGCCTTGAAAAAAAAAAAGAGTATACTCAACAAAATAGAAAAAGCTGGATGAAGCAGATGATTTTTTCTGAACAGATGCCAGATAACAAAGTTAAATCAAGATCAGGTAAACTATCTAAACAGTCATATTGTCCCAAAGGAAATAGAAACTGTCAACAAAAACCTCCCAACCTACAAAAGCCAGGGCCAGATGGTTTTAGTGCAGAATTCTACCACACCTTCAGAAAAGACCTAATACCAAGAGTCCTCAAACTATTCCAGAAAATTGAAACATAGAGAATACTACCTAATTCATTCTATGAATCCACAGATACTCTGATACATAAAGCACACAGGACCCAACAAAGAATGAAAATATCTGACCAATTTTGCTTATGAATATAGGTGCCAAAACATTAATAAAATTTTCGCAAAATGAATCCAAGAACACACCAAACCATCATTCAGCATGATCAAGTAGGAGTCATCTCAGGGATGCAGGGATGGTTCAATATACAAGCATCCATCAACAGAGTCCTGAACAAATCATCAATGGTTCAGGCTCTAAGATCAACAATTGACATATGGAACCTGATGAAGACAAAAACCTTCTCTAAGGCAAAAGGTACTATGGATACAACAAATTGGCAAACTACAAAGAGAAAAAAATCTTTATTAACACTACATCTGATAGAGGCCTAATATCAAAAATATACAAAGAACTTAAGAGTTAGACATCAGAAAACCAAATAACCCAATGAAAAAATGGGACACAGAGCTAAACAGAATTCTCAATGGAGAAATCTCAAATGGCAGTGAAGCCCAGAAAGAAATGTTGTACATCTTAGTCATCAGGGAAACGCAAGTCAAGACAACCCTGAGATTCCATTCTACCTTACACCAATGAGAAAGACTAAGATCAAAAAGTCAGGTGGCAGCACATGCTGGTGAGGATGTGTAGATAGAGGAACACTCCTACATTACTGTTGGGATTGCAAACTCGTCCAACCACTCTGAAAATCAATTTGGAGGTTCCTCAGAATATTGGAAATAGTTCTACCTGAAGACCCAGAAACACTACTTCTGGGCCCATACCCAAAAGACATGCCACCATATCCCAAGGACACATGCTCCACTATGTTCATAGCAGACTTATTTAATAATAGCCATAGCTGGAAACAAACCAGATGTCCCTGAATCAAAAAATCAATAGAGAAAATATGGTTCATTTGCACAACGAAATACTATTCAGCTATTAAAAATGAGGACATTAAAAATTTTGCAGGCAAATGGATGGAACTAGAAGATATCATCCTGAGTGAGGTAACCTATAACCAAAAGGACATGCATAGTATGTACTCACTGATAAGTAGATATTAGCCAAAAATTCTAGAATATAGCTCACAGACCATGTGAAGTCAAACCAAAAGGAAGGCCCAAATCTGGAAGCTTCAATACTACTTAGAAGAGGAAACAAAATAATCAAAGGGTACAGAGGGAAACAGGGACCTCTGTGGGAGAGGGGATGGAGAGGCAAAGATGGGAGGCAGGATCAGGTATATGAAAAGACAAGAGAGAAGCCAAAATGTCCAGGAGAATGAATAGATTTGTGCATCAGTGTGGGGTGGGGGTAGGAGAACCACTAGAAAGTCCCAGTCAGCAGGGATTTGAGAGGCTCCCAGGAACAATGGGAATGACGTTAACCAAAATGTCCAACAGCAGGGAGATTGAACCTGGAGAGCCAACACCCAGTAGATAGAAATGGCCCCCATTTGAGTGATGGAGCCACCATCCATCAAGAGTTTTGACCCAGAATTGTTCCTGTCTTAAGGAAATGAGGAGACAAAAAAAATGGTGCAGAGACTGAAGGAAAGGCCATGCAGAGACCACCACACCTTCGCATCCTTCCAATCTGCAGACACCAAACACCCAACACTATTGCTGATGCCAGTTTTGCTTGCAGACGGAGCCTGTTATGGCTATCCTCTAATAGGCTCTACCAGCACCTGACTGAGACTGAAGCAGATACTCACAGTCAACCATTGGACTGAGACAGGGGACCCCTATGGAAGTGTTAGGATAAGGACTGAAGGAACTGAAAGGGATTGCAACCCCATAGGAAGAATGACAGGATCAACTAATTGGGCCTCTCAGAGCTCCCAGAGACTGAGCCACCAACAAAGGAACATACATGAACTGGTCCATGGCCCCACTACATATGTAGCAGAGGACTGACATGTCTGACCTCAATGGGAGAAGATGCCCTTGGTCATGTGGAGGCTTGATGACCCAGAGAGGGGAGATGGTAGAGGAGTTGAGATGGGGTTCAGTGGGAAGGTAGGGAAGCACCCTCTTAGAGGCAGATGAGGGAGTGGAGAGACGGGGTGCTGGGTTAGTGGAAGGAAGAACCAGGAAGGGGAACAATGTTTGAAATGTAAATAAATAAAATATTAAAAATTTAAAATAATAAAATAAAATAAATAATAAAAGAACAAAATTAAAAACTAAAAAAAAAACAAAAAACAAAAAAGAAAGCAGAGATAGAGAAAAAAATCAAAATTTACTGTTGTTTAGGGAGGGAGGTGGGGAGGAACAGGAAGGAAGTGGGAGGGGGAAAAACTTCAAAATATATGGAAATGTATGGAAAATATTCAATATAATATCTTATCTGGAAAAGAAATTATTTGGTTGATTATTAAATTGTACAAATATGCTTTCATTAAATGATTTTAAGGAATTAATATGAACTTTTTTCTGGACAGATGCAGACATAATGTTCCTCTACTTCCAGGCTCTGGATCACATGAAATATGGGTATTTTTATTAGCAGTGGGATATCTTCTCTATTGGAATAATTGATGAGAGAGAACACACTTTGTTGTGAATAATGTTATAAAATGGGGTTCTATATTTAATTTTTCTATACACACACAGCAAAATTATTAACTTTGGTTGTTTTCGTAGGAAAGACCATGTCAGATTCAGAAACTCTCTTCATGGGATTATTAACCCCATCCTTATATTTGCAGCAGACAATGGTGTTTTTTTGATATAAGAATACGTTTAACACTTGGAAGCTACACAGTGTCGACAATTGGCTCATTCGTGAAAGTCACAATACTTCTCTGAAAAAAAGTCTATCAAGTTTTAACTCTGCCATGACAGAAGGAGAAGATATAGTGCAGCAAGGAAACACAGAATGGAACCCAAGTTACCAGCCCGAGCCTCCATACTTACCTTGTCGACTCACTGCTTCATCTACTCTTTGTTGATCTCCATCTCGCACTGAGATGCTGAACTGTCTGCTAATATTCTTATTTTCAGTTTTTGAGACAGGAACTGGGTATGTAGCACAGTCTAGATCAAATTTTCATATGCCACGTTAACTTGTCCTAGATCAAAATTTCCAATTCCTTGTTAACTAATCCTAGTTCGCATTTTACAATTCCAGGTTAACTAGACCTAGATCAAATTTTCCTATTCTATGTTAACTCGTCCAAGATCCAAATTTCATATTCCATGATACCTAGTCCTAGATCCAAATTTCACATTCCATGTTGACTAGTCCTCGATCCAAATTTTATATTATATGTTAACTAATCCAAATCCAGATTTCACATTCTATATTAACCAGTCCTAGACCAAAATTTCTAATTCCATGTTAACTAGTCCTAGATCCAAATATCATATCTCATGTGCACTAGTCCTAGATCAAAATTTCCAATTCCACGTTAACTCATCCTAGATCACAACTTCATATTCCATGTTAAATTGTTCAAAGTATAACATGAATCTTGATCCTAAAAGAGCATTAGACAGAGATGAAATCATGCTATCACAAAAGAGAATTTTTAGCAAAGTAATCTTTAATTGTGTGCAGAGTGATTTCTCCCTGGGAAGGCATATTAATTATGAGATAGCTGTATCTTCAGCCTTTTAGAAAAATGATTCCAAGAAAAGCTATGTTGACTCAGGTCAGCTTGTTGCCAGACTGTTGCTCCCCAGGGAAGTTACCTTGCTTTCTCCTTGATACAACTTCTTGAGTTTTTTAGTTAAAAGGCTGAACCACAACAGAGTTTTTAAATTACCCATTGGAGTCAAGTAGTAAACTGTCCATTGCAGCAACAGGAAAAGGATTTGCATGTGAAGCATGGCTTCTGCCTTCAGACCAGAACATGAGGAACAGGTTATTGTGTACACTGCACAGTGAAATAGGACAGGCAACAGCTACATCACAGATTAAAGTTTTAGGGGGTCAGTTGTAGGGGAGCACTATTATGAAGAGCTGATACAAGCAGAGTGAGTGATTTTGTAATTTCCCAGCATGTATTAATTCATGTATGTGAAGAAAAACAGACCAGATTGTGGGGGTGTACAATTTGGGTATGTTAACTTGAGCCAGTGGATATTGAATTACCAGTTAGGAGACTGTCCTGTGGAGATATGTGGAATGTTCACTGATACAGTTAAGTCAGCTCAGAAATTTGAGACACAAGCCATTGGCTGTGCTGTCTGTCAGCAGTAACATTGCACATAGGGACAAGGTCTTATTAATGCCATTCTCCCTACTAGGGAACACCTGCTCTTTTTCAAAGTTAGTATGCCAATGTATTTGTTTCAAATATATTCATCCTTTTAAGAAGTCAATTGTTGGTGTTGCTTCTTGAATTTCATTTCTTTATGTATCACTGCTCTAATCTCTTGTTTGTTTCTATTCTCCAAAGTTCCCTCATCATTAAGAATTTCATTCCTTTTGCTCAGAGGCTTTGATATTTGTTTCTGTTTAGAGCAGTGTCTTCTATAGCTGAGACTTTGATCATTATATGTAGTTAAGGCTTGCTTTGAAGACCTAATCCTGCCTCTGCTGCACTATGCCTTCAAGTCAGTCATACATCTCCTTTCAGGCTAGACCCTACTGCTCAGTGTGAAGGAAAAGACACTAGTGAATGAGTGGCCCCTAACCTACATGGCTTTTTTTGGGTGGGAATTACAAATAACGTGTGTAACAATTGAGTTTCCTTGAAAAACTCTGAAGCTGGTGCAGTCACCGTACAGAAAGGCTGTGGAGGAAAGAAATTGGGAGCTTTCCTGTTTTGACAGTAGTTGGCTTTAGTAATGAGTACTTAGGTAATCAATTTTACATGGTCAGTAAAAGTCCAAACTGGCCATTTCGGGAAGTTCACAGACCAGGGCAATCAAGAATCTGGATGTGGAACTGAACTTATTTCTAGAAACCAAATTTCTGTAGTTAGACTAGTTCAACCAGCACAGAAGATCTGTACAAACTGGTGTCACTGTGCATAACAGGATTGTTATGTTTTTGTCTGAAAGTGCACAACTTGAGAGAAAAGGTATGAATAATGTTTGGTGTGCACTAATACATATGTCTTGTTCTTGAACAATATTGAACCATAAAGCCTGTTCAAACATTTTAAGTAATTTTTGAGATTATCATTAATCATTTGAACCTTCTCATTTCTTCTTGCTGCTAAGTCTCAAATCCTGGGACAAATGGCTGAGGTGCCTTTCTACCAAATAAAAACAGAAGTGCCTGTCAGTCCTGCATGACATTCCTCAATTCCTACCTGTTACAAGGTGTGCCCGGTAGAATTGCCCTCTAGTCCAGGGGTTGGTCTGTCTCTCAACTGCCTTTCCTTATGTAATCCAACCATTTTGTTAACTGGTGTTTTTTATCTATCATTTTCCCTCCTGAATGATAGGCTATTTCTCTTCACTGGTGA
>NW_021605033.1:0-7443 GCF_004785775.1 Grammomys surdaster | reverse complement strand
ATGGTATCAAATAATGGCATTTGAATATATTTCTTTTTTTTTTTTTTGGATTTTTGAAACAGGGTTTCTCTGTGTAGTCCTGGCTGTCCTGGAACTCACTCTGTAGACCAGGCTGGCCTCAAACTCAGAAATTACCTGTCTCTGCCTCCCAAGTGCTGGAATTAAAGGCGTGCGCCACCACTGCCCAGCTTGAATATATTTCTTAATGATCCTCTCTTTAATATTTGATGCTTTTTTACTATATTTAATTTCCAAAGAATATTTTGTATGATTTGAAAAATAATTTAGTACTCAGTAGGATCCTGAATTATGGATATTATTCAATATGTGTTACTGATATTTTTAGAGTACCAAAGGATATGAATAGAAAAGTTGAATGAAATATCTTCTTGTATTATTTGAGTCTTAATATACTTAATATGATTAATATATTTGATACACAAAGGAAATTTCAAATAATAGAACATTTTAAGGAGAATGAGTCATGAATTTCATGTATAGTTCATGGCATATTTTTATGTTTCTGTGGGATTAAAACTCCAAGACTATTGTATAGCAATACAATTTTCTGTACTATCTAAGAGTATAATCTAGTTCATGCATGGCTTTCAGAGCTAAAAATAGCTCTTTACAGATTTTCAAAAATATAAAAATTATTATATCAGAGTAACATATGTTTATGATCTGAAATTGTATTCACCTCTAAAGATCCTTAATTTCCTCATTTTCTTCATTTTTCTTATTTTAGGAAGGATAGAATATACACAGAAATTTAGCATGTACTGTACAAAGTTTGCTGCAATTAAATAGAAAATTTCATACTTTGAACAGTGGTGGTTTGAATATGCTTGGCTCAGGGAGTCACATTGCTAGGAGGTATGGCCTTGTTGGAGTAGGTGTGGCAGGTTGAAGGAAGTGTGTCTCTGTGAGGGTAGGGTCAGGCAGTGAGACCCTCTTACTAACCAAGTGAGAGCCAGTCTTTTGCTAGTGGCCTTCAGATGAAGATTCAGCACTCTTAGCTTTCTCCTGCACCATGCATGCCTGGATGCCGTGCTCTTGCCTTGATGATAATGGTCTGAAATTCTGAACCTGTAAGCCAGCCTCAAGTAAACTTTGTCCTTATGAGTGTTGTCTTGGTAATGGTGTCTGTTCACAGCAGCAAAACCCTAATGAAGCCAGAAATTGGTACCAGGGACTGAGATATTACTGTATATGATATCCCAGTGATAGGCTTGACTATGCTTTTGTTTGGAGGAATGTGGATTTGGAAAGCAGTGGAATGCTTTAAGTGGGGCTTAATTGGCTGTCATAATGAAAATATGGAAGACTTTGTTGCTGAGAGTGATTTGAACTATGCATATCTGGCCCAAGTGGCTTCAGTGGAGAAAATTTTCAGAATGTGGCCTAGAGATCACTTTGGTCATATACTGGTGGGGAATTTGACAGCTTTATGTTCTTGTCTGAAGAATCTACCTAAGGCTAAGGTAAAGAGGTTATATTAATTGAATTGACAAAGGAAGTCTTAACATATTTCAGGAGAGACTTTGTTTTCTGGTTTAGTTTCATGAAGAGTATTCTGATCAAGCATAGCAAGTTTAAAAAGGAAAAAATATAAAATATATGATTCAAGTAATAATAAAGGGAGCTCAGGATATAAAATGCAGCTGAATTCTGTGTTCAAGAAAATAAAGAGATTAAGGAAGTTGTGATCTCAGACTTCACCCAGATAACTCATTGTTAGTGTTTTCAGTTGAACAAAGAATAGTTTGGACTACAATGAACTACAATCCAGAGATAGAGGTCTCACTTGTGATCTAGATTTTGAGGCTGGAAGGCATATAGTTTTGATCCAGATGTTGAGTAACAGTAGCCATGAAAAGCTTAGTCCGAGACATGGTGGTATACAGATTTAATCCCAGGAAACAAAGCCAAGCAGATCTTTGAGTTCAAGGCCACCCTGGGAAAGAACAAGTTTGAGGTCATACAAAGCTTAAACCCAGACCCAGTGGTACATATTTTTAATTGCAGCATTCAGAAGACATAGCCATGTACTCTGTGTTCCAGCTCAGTCTACAGAGGAAGTTCCAGGATTCAGGAAGTTGGGAACAGAAAGCTAGTAATAGAATAGGGTGGGGGACACATTCCAGCCCCAGCAAGTAGTAGAACTAGACATCTGTGGCCATGTGGCTCTGGCTTTCAAGGAAAGAATAGAGGGGACATGTGAGACAATTGATGCTGGTTAGCTGGAGCTAAGAAGTTAGTGGTGATTAAGAAGGGACTAGAATTGGGTATATACCCAGAAGATGCTCTAACATATAACAAGGACATACACTCCACTCTGTTCATAGCAGCCTTATTTATAATAGCCAGAAGCTGGAAAGAACCCAGAACTTCAACAGAGTAATGGATACAGAAAATGTGGTACATTTACACAATGGAGTATTAATCAGCTTTTAAAAACAATGAATTTGTGAAATTCTTAGGCAAATGGATGGAACTAGAAAATATCATCCTGAGTGAGGTAACTCAACTACAAAAATACCACACATGGTATTTACTCACTGATAACTGGATATTAGCCCAAAAGCTCACAATACCTAAAATACAACTCACAGACCACATGAAGCTCATAACAAAGGAAGACCAAAGTGTGGGTGCTTCTGTCATTCATAGAAGGAAAAACAAAATACTCATGGGAGCAAATGTGGAGACAAAGTGTGAGAAACTGAAGGAGGGGTCGTCTGGAAATTGTGCCACCTGGGTATCCATCCCATGTGCAGTCACCAAAGGTAGATGCTGATGTGGATGCCAGGAAGTGCATGGTGACAGGAGCCTGATATAGCTGTCTCCTTAGAGGTCTGCCAGAGCCTGACATATGCAGAGGCAGATGCTCACAGCTAACCATTGAAATAATCATGGGGTTCCCAATGGAGGAGTTAGAAAGAAGACCAGAGGAGCTGAAAGGTTTTGCGACCCCATGGGGAAAGCAACAATACCAATCAACCAGAACTCCCAGGGTCTAAACCACCAGCCTGGAAGCACATAGGAAGGGACCCATGGCTCCAGCTGTATATGTAAGAGAGGATGGCCTTGCCAGGCATCCTGGAAGAGAAGATCCTTGGTATCATGAAGGATGAATGCCCCAGTGTGGGTGAATTCAAGTGCAGGGAGGTGGGAGTGGGTGGGTGAGGGCACATTCTCATAGAAACAGGAGGGGGGATATATAGTCGGCTTCTGTGTAGGTGGAGGAATGGGGAAAGGGGATAACATCTGAAATGTCAATAAAATATCCAATAAAAAAAGAGACCAGAATCAATGAGGTGAAATCTTCTGGGAAGTATTTTTCTGAGATTACAAAGAATTATATTCTAGAGATAGCCGAGGTTGTACCTTGCACTGCAACTGGACTTGATAATGTATAAGAATCACCCTGTTGGTAATGATTTTTAGGTAAGATGAGGTCATGAAGAGTAGCTGAGGCTTGGCACTGTGAGATTTCTGGGAAGGTCATTGGTGAAGGTGCAGCTCCAGCTGTAGTTGGTGGCCCAGGCCTGAAGGGGTCATTTGTAGTAGTTGAGTTTCAGTATTATGAATAGAGCCAATGAGAGGGTATTGGTGAAGCCTAGCTGCACCAGAAGTTCACAGAGTGCTGGAGATGCCAGTCCTGTGGGATGACCACCAAGAACAGCAGCAGCAATGGAGTGGAGTTCACCAGACCCTAGAACACTACAGAGGGCAAGGCTGGCGAAGTGAGACAAGACCTTTAGAGACACTCAGAAGATCACATGTGTATCTCAGACATTGAAACAAGAAGCTATGAATTTGAAGTTGACTTGGTGACCTCAAAATATTAAAGATGCCATATTATGTGGATATATAACTCGAAGACTATTGTGTAGCTGTCTTATTCTCTAGGACTATAATCTAGTTCATTGATAACACTTAGAGATAAAGCAAGTTCTTTGTGGATTTTGACAAATATAAATATTATCATAACAGAGTGACCTATTTGGGAAAATTTTTAAGGAGTGTTCAACACTAAAGATCTCTAACATCCCAACCTTATTTCATGATAGGTAGCATGTACATAGACACTTAGCATGTTTCATAGTACAAAATTTACTGTAATTGTTAATAAAACTTCATATTTAAAGCATCCTCCTTAACCATCCCTGTGCCTTCTTTTAGAATACCAGCAAGAAGATATGAGGGTTGGGGTTTTTTGGTAATATTTTGTGCTACTGATGATATCAACAAGAATCCTTATCTTTTACCCAACATGTTTTTGATATTCTCCCTCATTGTTGGCCTGTGTGAAGATACATTGGGAATATGAGATAAAGTGTATTCAGGACAAAAATGATAATTTTAATTTGATTAATTAAAACTGTCAAATATGGCCAACATGTTTTGTAGAACTTACAGGAACGTCATGGACAACATCCTTAAAACTGGAAATTGATTCTAGAATACCAAAGGTGACAATGTGTGACACTGGATGAGTTAGCAACTTTTTATTCCATTTAGTGCCTAGGGAGAAAACTTGGTAAGCATGGTTGTGTGTGTGTGTGTGTGTGTGTGTGTGTGTGTGTGTGTGTGTGTGTTATTTTACATATATTGTAAAGGATTAAAAACATCAGATCATAGATGTACTGGGCAAACAGGCAAAACTGTTTTCTAGAACACTGGGACTTATCAAGAATACTCTTGAATCTAATAAGAATGATGCATGTTATTTTATAGTGTAATCTTACTATCCTTAATAGTAGTTCTGAAAGATGAGTAACATTAATTGAATATAAGTCCAAACTTCCTTACAATCACATTCCTCATGTGAATATTTCATCCTCTCTTCTATACCCTTTAGTTTTCTTTGGACAATTTAATCCTTGCCTGAATGACCATGGTCAGTTTCCCTATGTCCAGCAGTTAGCTAGCAAAGACACAAGTTTGTCCCATAGTATGGTCTCCTTGATGCTTCATTTTAGATGGACTTGGATTGGACTGGTCTTCTCAGATGATAGCCAGGGCACTCAGTCTCTCTTAGACTCAAGAGAACAAATGCAAAATCATGGGATCTGTTTAGCTTTTGTGAATATGATCCCAGAAAATATGCACATATACATGACAAGGGCTAAGATATATGATAAACAAATTATGACATCAACAGCCAAGGTTGCTATCATTTATGGTCAAATGAACTCTACTCTAGAAGTCAGCTTTAGAAGATGGGCATATTTAGGTGCACAGAGAATCTGGATCACAGCCTCACAATGGGATGTCATCACAAATAAAAGAGATTTTAGCCTTGATTTCTTCCATGGAACTGTCACTTTTGCACACCACAATGTTGGGATTGGTAAATTTATCAATTTTATACAAACAATGAATGCTCCAAATAGCCAATAGATATTTCTCAAACTATGCTGGAGTTGAATTATTTTAATTGTTTAATCTCTAAGAAGAATCATAGCAAAATAGAACATTTTATATTTAACAACACAGTGGAATGGTTAGCACAGCACATATTTGATATATCCCTGATTGAAGAAGGTTACAATTTGCATAATGCTGTGTATGCTGTAGCCCATGCCTTCCATGATCTCATTCTTCAATAAATAGAGTCTCAGAAAACGGCAAAACCCAAAAAATTATTCATTGACTGTCAGCAGGTAAACTTTATTGCATTTCATTATATTTAGATTTATCAATGTGATGTTTTCTTATTTTTATTTTTATTCTTTAGGGTTCTCTGACACCCCCACCCCCAGCCACTCCAACCTTACCCCTTTAGTGTACACCTACTCTGGGGCATCAGGCCTTCACCGTACCTAGTCCATTTTTTTCCCAGTAAGGCCAGACAAGGCAGTCCTCAGTTACATATGTAGTGTGAGCCAAGAACCAGCCCATGTATGCTCTTTGGTTGGTGGTTCAGTCCCTGGGAGTTCTGAAGTCTCCAGTTATTTGATACTCTTGTTCTTCCTATGGCATTGCAATCCCCCTTCATCTCCTTCAGTCCTTCCCCTAAGTTTTCCATAGGAGTCCCTGGGCTCAGTCAAATGGTTGGCTATATGTATATGCATCTGTCTCAGTCATGTGCTGGCAGAGCTTCTCAGAGGACAGGCATGCCAGGTTCCTGTCTGCAAGCACATCTTGGCATCAGCATTATAGTCAGGGTTTGGTGTCTGTGCCTGGGATGGATGCCAAGCTGAGGTAGTCTTTAGATGGCCTTTCTTTAAGTCTTGGATCCATTTTTTGTCCCTGCATTTTCTTTAGATATGAACAATTCTGGGTTAGAAATTTTGAGACGGGTAGGTGGTCCTATTCCTCAACTCAGGGCCATGTTTATTTACTGGAGGTGGTCTTTTCAAGTTCTCTTTCTTCTCTTAGGCATTTTGGCTAATGTCATCCCCATTGGGTCCTGGAAGCCTCCCACATCCCTAGTGTCTGGGACTTATTAATGGTTTTCCCTGTTCCCCAAATCATGCTCCTGCATGTTTCTAGTCACTCACCTGGCCCTCTGGGCTTCTCTTCTGTTCCCCCATACTTGATTCTGCCTCCCTTTTTCCTTCACCTGACCTTCTCTCACCCTGTTCCCTTCCTTCTTCTGCCTCCAGTAATTATTTTGTTCCCCCTTGTAAGTGTGAATTGGAGCATCTACACTTGAGCCTTCTTAAACTTCATATCATCTGTGAGTTGTATCATGGGTATTCTGAACTTTTTGGTTAATATCCACTTATCAGTGAGTACATACCATGTATGTCCTTTATGTCTGGGTTTCCTCATTCAAAAGCCTTTGACAAAATACAATACCCCTTCATGTTAAAAGTCTTGTAAAGAACAGGAATCCAAGGCCCATACCTAAACTTAATAAAAACAGCACAAAGCAAGCCAACAACCAACATCAGATTAAATGGAGACAAACTTGAAGCAATCCCACTAAAATCAGGGAAAAGACAAGGCTGCTCACTCTCTCCCTATTCTCTCCCTATACTATTCAATATAGTACTCAATGTTCTACCCAGAGCAATTAGACAACAAAAGATGGTTAAAGGAACACAAATTGGAAAGGAAGAAGTCAAGGTATCACTGTTCACAGATAATATGATAGTATATATAAGCAACCCCAAAAATTATACTAGAGAACCCCTACAGCAGACAACTTCAGCAAAGTTACTGGATATAAAATTAACATGAACAAATCAGTAGCCTTCCTATACACAGGATAAATGGGCTGAAAATGAAATTAAAGAAACAATATCCTTTACAATAGTCACAAATAATATAAAATATCTTGGGGTAATTCTTACCAAGAAATTCAAAAATCTGTGTGGCAAGAATTTCAAGACCTTGAAGAAAGAAATCAAAGAAGATATCAGAAGATAGAAAGATCTCCCATGCTCATGGATTGATAGAATTTACATAGTGAAAGTGGTCATCTTA
>NW_021605032.1:1306-8419 GCF_004785775.1 Grammomys surdaster | reverse complement strand
GAAGAAAATTCTAAAAGAGGTCTCCATGGATTTTCCAATCAAAGTAAAAAACCTTCTAGAAAGCATGCTAGAAGAGCTGTGCTCACTCTCCATGGGTGTTCTGACCAAAGGCAGAAATTCTTTTAGAAAAAAAGCTCTAAAAGAGCTGATTTCACTTTCCAGAGCTCTCCAGACCGTTTATCCAGACAGCTCAGCTCTTGTAGACCAAAGCCCAGTCTTTTTTTTTTTTTTTAGTTTACAAGAGCTATGTGTTTATTTCTTTTGTGACTTACTTTGCTTATTTTTTTATTGGATGTTTTATTTACATTTCATATGTTGTCCCCTTACCCCATCCCCCACCCACCCAGGAACCCCCTATCCCCTCACCCCTCCTTCTTCTTCTCTGTGGATGTAGCCTCTATCTACCCTTCACTCCTACCTCCCCACCCTCAAAATTCCCACCCCCTAGGGCATCCAGCCTTCATGAGGTCAAGGTTCTCTTCTTCCACCTATGGCCAGCAGGGCCCTCCATTCTTACTATTCAGCTGAAGCCCTGGATCCCTCCCTAAGTGCTCCCAGGCTGGTGGTTTAGACCCTGGGAGCTGTGCTTGGTTGATATTGTTGCTCTCCTCATGGTGCCGCAAATCCTTTCAGCTCCTTCAGTCTTCACTCTAACTCCTCCATTGAGAACCCCATTATCAGTTCAATGGCTAGTTGTGAGCATCTGCCTCTGAATGTGTCAGACTCTTGAAGACCTCTAAGGAGACATCCAAATCAGGCTCTTATCAGCATGCACTTCCTGACTTCCACATCAGCGTCTACCTTTGGTGACTGCACATTCAGTCATTTACTCCAGGTCCCTTTTGATTATCCCAGGAATCAGCATTACATGACCTTGACCCCTTTGTTCTTAAAAGAAGACAGGGAGCACTTTTTTTTTTTAATCACAGCAAATGAATTAAAAGATCTGCTTGCCTTTGTAAGCACAAATAATAAACTCAGTTGAGTGGGATCCTGTCCTGAGAATACCATTCTGACCATGCCTGGACCTGCTCTGTCCCAGGCTAACCTTGAACTCAGGAATCTGCCTGTCTTTGTATCTTTCTGATAAGCTAGCTCATAGTGCAGCTGCCTCTGTTCTTTTAGGTCTGTGAAGACCCTTCTTTAATTCATATTGTA
Organism: Grammomys surdaster; assembly: GCF_004785775.1. Taxonomy (NCBI): domain Eukaryota; kingdom Metazoa; phylum Chordata; class Mammalia; order Rodentia; family Muridae; genus Grammomys; species Grammomys surdaster. Next base: position 7,261 of record NW_021605032.1, on the reverse strand, counting down.
TCCTTATATTTTGTGTAGTTGAAACATTAGATATATATTTTTAACCCAAGTTTTCAGATTTCTTTTCCACAGCCTTAAGGACTGTCCTTAAGGTCAAAGCATTTACCATTTATGATAAGGACATAGATATACCCTCACATCCTGGACACATGCTATATCTGATTATCATGGAGTCATTAAACTTGGCAAGGAGGACATTCCCCAATAACCTTGGCAGGGAAAATATTTCCTGAAGGGAAGAATATTTTACATGGAGTAAAAAATATTTTTTAATACAAACAAGCCTCACACCCAGCAACTGTCAACACTCATGGAAGCCCAAGCCCTGCTGGCTCTGTTCCAGGGGTTGGAGCCATGTCATACTGTCCCTTTTATGACCATGCGTGACTCCCATGCCATATGAAAGGATGGCATGTAATAAGAATTCATGAGGACCTGGTAGTCAACAAGATTCGTTGGCTTCTGCAGAGACAATTATGCTCAACCATTTTCCCAAGCTGTTCCGACATAGGGGGTCAGCATTCGTTTCACCTATTTCGTTGTTCTCCTAGGTCTCTTTTTTCTTCATCTTTCATGTCCAGTATCAAGATCATCTAGAGGTCATCTGTGTTAAAATCTGATTCTTATTGACTTTGAAGGAATCCACAGCTCTTTGCTTACTGTGGAAATAAAATATAATCTGCTTTTCCAATACAACACATTTTCTGACTTCCATTTTGAAGTTAACACATCCTTAAAGTTTATAGGCTGATTTAATTCAGCAGTCTTTTCTAAAATCCACTGCTTTTCAGTAGCTGTGCTACCTGTCTCAGTGACCGTTAAAAAACTCAAAGTTAATAAAGCATTATTTAATCCTCGTCTAGGAGATCTCATATCCCACTTCTGATTTATGTTCATTTCCTTTATGGTTTGACCTTTCCAAAATTGCTTGACCTGTAGGACTGTGATCCATGCCTGAAACATGTCTTATATGCTATTTTTAAAATTGTTGCATTTTACTGGATACATATGCTAGCATATTATCAGTTTTAATCTATAAAGGTATCCCTACTATACCTATCACTTCTAATACATGTGCAATTACAGAATTAGCCTTTTCAGAACTCAAGGCAGGAATCCTGAGTAGGTATCAATTGTATGATGATGTACATACTTTAATTTTCCAAACTCTGCAAAATTAAACACATTTATCTGCCAATTTTTTTTCCTTTGGGTACCATTGGGGTTACTTCTGGCAGGTAATAGAGCTTGATTTATATAAAGAACAAGTAGGACAATTTTTAAATAATTACTTTGGCTTTTCACCAGGTTATAGAAAAATTTTCTTTTATTGTATACATGATGCCTTTTATGAAAACTTGAACTTCTTATTCATTTCATTTTAATAATTAATCTCTCTCTCATTTCCTAGTGCCAGTGGTTCTGACAAACCTGTATGAGAGCAAAGATGGGTTATACATACTGGGTGATCTCTGTGTCAATTTACCTGTTGTAGGTGTAGAAATAACAAAGTCAAATTTGAATCATTTGGAATAAGTCCAGTAGTTTCTATATGTAAAACAACTAACTGTGCATGTCCAGAGTCAGTAACTTTATTAAGAGATTCTGGAAACTCTAATAGAACTAGTAATAGAAATAGAAATAGTATGAAATTCAGTTTTTTGAACTGAGGTATACAGGCTTTAGAATATTTTATTTATATTTTCTGATTTATAACCTCCCATTCCTGTATTATTGTCAACTGTATAAAAGGTAGGAGCTTTAGTTGTTGATGTTCCTCTCATTGTACAAGGAAGAATCCAATTCTTTTTATAAACTGAAGTTGCTTGCTGTTGTTCTATTTGTTATTACTATATTCCAAAAAATAACTTCAGGCTCTTTTCCAATCTTCATTGATTACTCATAAGGAAGTAATTCTAGCATTAGAATATCATATTTTAATCCCTACTGGGTCTGTTACTGATAAATTGACAAACTCTTAGTCTTCCTTACATATTCAAATCAGAAACCTTTTCTATATACGTTTTTAATTTTTTCTCTGTTTATATTCTAAAAAATATCCATTCTAAGATATAATTTTCTCTCTGCATAAGAATTGCTGTGGAAGCAAGAGTAGAAGGCAAAATAACTAAAATCCAATCAATCTTTGGATCCAAGCACTCCACATGTGCTTCCTGTAATCTCTTTTCTACCGCAGCCATCTCTCTCTCTCTCAGGTTTTACTGATAAGTTTCTTGGACTATTTAAGGCTGACTCACCTTGTATGAAATAAATTGCTTAGCTCTTGAGTAGTTAGTCTAATTTTAACCCATAGCCAGTTAATATCTCCCAGCCATTTTTGAAAATCATTAAGAGTTTGTAATTGATCTCCTATTTATCTGTACTTTTTGTAGATGAATTTTCTGTAATCCTATCTTATATTCTAGATAATTAATAGAATCTTTTCTTTATATTTTTTTCAGGAGCAATTCGTATTCCCCAACAAGGAAAAATTACCCTTACTTCATCAAACATTAATCACTAAGGTATCTGCATCTGAATTACCCAGTAATATATCATCCATGTAATGATAAATTATAGATTCAGAAAATTGTTCATGAAGTATTTCTAATGGTTGGAATACAATTATTGACACAAAGTGGGGCTTTTAACATTCCTTGTGTCAAGACATACCAATGATAATTTTTTTAGCTGGATTTTCATGATTATATGTGGCCACAGTGAAAGCAAATTTTTCTCTATCTTGTTCCTCAAGGGATATTGAGAAAAGGCAATTTTTTAAGTTAATTACTATGATTGGCCATGCCTTAGGTAACAAAGAAGTTAAAAGGATTCCAGGTTGTAAAGGTCCCTTAGGCACAATTACTTTATTAATTGCTCTCAGATCTCTCATTATTCTCCATTTTTCAGATTTCTTTTTAATGACAAATATAGGAGAATTCCAAGAGCTGGTGGACTTTTCTATATGTTGAGCTTCCAGCTACTTTTGGGTCAGCTGTTCCGGGGCCTGTAACTTTTCTTTATTTAAGGTCCATTGGTTTACCCAAACAGGTTTGTTAGTTAATCAGTTTAATGGTAGGGCAGTTGGCACTCTATTAGCAGTGATAACCCTATATAAATTTAGAGATTCCTACCTATGGACAGCCTTGACATTGTATAACTGATTTTGATACCATTTTTTCAATACCTTTATCAAGAACATCTCCTATCCTCCTTATGACTTGACCCTGAAGATGGAGAAATGCTAACCTGTGCTTCCCATTGTTGCAATAGATTTCTTCTCCATAATTTTATGGCTACAATTGCCAAATATGGACTTACTTTTCCTGTCTGGCCTTCTGGTTCTATTCATTAAATTCATTTTAGACCTCTTTAACCTGAGAAAAATGTCCCAACCTCTAGGATCTGTGTAGCTTGAATTTTAAGTGGCCAAATTGGATTCCAGGAATCTTGTGATATTATTGTTACATCTTCTCTGGTATGCACTAGGCCTTCAATCTCCATTCCATCTAATTGTAATTTCAACTTTGGTCTCTTATCATTTTTAGCAGTTTGCCAAAATATTTGTTTCCTAGTATCTTCAGAATTTCTTGTTCTATCCTTCAGAGTAGTTAGGCTTGTAATATCAAGCTTTACTTTTTCTAGTTGCCCTCTAGAACATCTTTCCTTGGCTGACAAGGAATGAATGACTCATGTGTTTGGCAGGACCTGAGCAAAGGCCCATGTACACTTTTCCAATAGTATGCAATTGCCTCATACCACTGGTTTCATAAGCTCTGATTTCATAGGCTCTGTGTCTGCTTTTTCCACATTATTTACATATCCCAGGAAGCTTTCTCCATGGATTATCATTAGAGAAAAAAATTATACTCAGGAACTGTCTACAATCCTTTAGGAAATGACGTTCTAAATGGTCTTCTACAGCAAAAGCATCTGCCATTCTTAGCTGTCATGAATTTAGTAATTTCCTATCTAATTATAACACAATTGTAAGCATTAGATCCAATATGCACAGTAATTTTAATCCAATCATAAATGGGTGTGGATCGGGCCTTTAAAGGAATAGTAGCCTTTTTGCGTTCAGCATTAGCATTTTCAAAACTAAAGGCTCAATAAAATTTCTCTAGTATCCGGATCTGATAATGCACTGTTTACAGCTGATGATAATCTTTGCAAAAAAAAAAAAGTCAATAAAAGACTCATATGAGCCCTGAGTTATTTCTGTTAATGGTTCAGATTGCTTTCCCTGTTGTTCAACCTTGTCCCAAGCATTTAAAGCTGTTATCTGGTATTGCTCTAAGGTGGCATCATTATCCATAGTCCACAGTTGAAACTGTATATATTGACCTTAATCTGATCCTTGACAAAATCAATACCATTAGGCCTATTACATTGCTCCATAGCTGAAGCCTCTTCTCTCCATCATGTTAAACATTGTAATTGATGACCAGCTTCTAAGGTAGCTGATATGAAATCTTTCCTGTCTTTTGGATGTATATGATTTTGCATGACCCAGTAATTAAGTAATTAAGTATAGGGGAATGCATAAGCTACCTACCGGTTTTTTGTTTTGTTTTGTTTTGTTTTGTTTTTTGGGTTTGGTTTTTCGAGACAGGGTTTCTCTGTGTAGCCCTGACTGTCCTGGAACTCACTCTGTAGACCAGGCTAGGCTACCTACCGTTAAATCTTTTTAGATCTAGTGTTTCTATGGGCTTCCACTCAAATTCTTCATAGTCTAGTGGGTTTTCCTCATCTGGAGCTAATTCTTTTACAGTAGCTGGAAAAATTCTTGTAGGTCTTCAAATGGGCCTAGGCTGCCATCCTGCAGTCTTATCACAAGGTGGCGCCATGGGCACTAGGCTGGATTCCTCTGAACTAATGAGAAAATTGTATATTCTGATTTTTAAAAATCCTCTAATTTGTGTTCTACCAGTTGTAATATAGCATTTCACCTCTCAGTCCTCTCCTTATGCAGGTCTACTTCCTGTGAATTTGAGGGAGGAAGACAAGTAGATTTTCCCCCTTTCTTTATTCTTCTGATCTTTCTTAGAGAGGACATAGAAAACTGCAGTTATTACCCAACATATAGTTACTTCTACGCTGATAAAGCAAGCAAAACTCTACAGGGCCCAAATACCCTCGGCTATAGTGCTTTCTATTAACACAGAAAATATTTTCCTTTTTTGTCTTAGTCTCTACTTTCTTCAGAGACTTCACTTTATTTTCAAAGTTAATATTTCCTTCTATGACTGTCTCTACTCAGCTTCTTTTCCTTCTTACAGAGTCTATTTCCCTTCTGACCACTTTCAAACTTTAGTATACATTTCTATACTTAAGTTTTTCTAAATTCTCTGCTCTGGGGGTTGCACACTCAGAGCATACTTTACCAGTTGAGGTCTTTATCTACCTGCCCCAGGGTGGCACACTGCGGATCTAGGAAAAGTAAACAGGTTCTCGGAAGTGAGGGACCAGGTCTGCCACTTCTGTGCCTGGGTTCTCTCATCCAGGTCTCTTATCGGGAGCTCATCTGTAGCTTTAACCTTGGATCCTGTGCCCCAGGTTGGTTTCCCAGCTGTTGTGGAACTTTTGTGGGCCAAATTGTGGTTTAAATAAGACACTGAGACTTCTATGTAGTTTAAAGCTGTTGGCCTTATGCTTGGGAAGTCTCTCGGCTAGCTCATTTAAACTAAACTTTCCTGCCATCCTTTCTACCCATGTGGTTCTCACTACGTGCTTACAGCTCAGTTTTCTCCCTTCTGCTCCCTTCCATATCTCCCTCCATCTGCAACTCTCTTCTAATCCCCTAAGTCTCCTTTTGGCCACTACCTGCAAGTCCTGCCCGCATCCTTTCAGCCCAGGTCCGGCCATCAGCTCTTTATTATACAAAAAGCATATTCCATTTTCAACCAATCAGCAGCAAGACAATCTGATCCATCTCTTAGGGTTGTCTTTAGG
>NW_021605032.1:0-1296 GCF_004785775.1 Grammomys surdaster | reverse complement strand
TTCTCCAAATTTAAGCTCAGTTTTTGGAATGTGACATTCAAAATACTGGCTGCTGTTCAGATAAAGTTTTGGTAAAGACCCTAACATATTTTTAAACCATACTTCCCTCCAAAGTGTTAGGTAAATAATGTGACTAAAGCATTGTGAACACTGACACAGATGGAGTCATTAGAAAACATGAAGATGAAGAGAAAATGGCATCTTTTAGTAGTTTTTAAAGACAGAGATATAAATTAATGATCATTGGCTTGGGGTCAGCTAGATCACTATAAACAACCTGTTATATGTTCAAAAAAATTAAAGGATGTCAAATGTGCTTGTATGCTATTGAAAAAATACTTAGATAAGAAGTAGACAAACACTTAAGGTTATCTGTCAGCTCACTGTGGACAAAAAAAGTGTAATTATGAGTTCCAAGGGACTTCATTCACAAGGCATCACTTTTTAAGAAAAAAAATTGATCATCTTTCTGAACAAATGAAAAAAAATGTCAGCTCAACTCAAGTCCAAGTGGCTCAAAGACCTCACCATGAAAATGGATACACTAAATCTAATAAAAGAGAAACTGGGAAATAGCCTTGAATACATTGGGACAGGGCACAACTTCCAATGGATCAGGCTATAATATCAACAATTGATAAATAGGACATCATAAAACTGAAAAGCTTCTGTAAAGCACAGGACACTGTCAATATGACAAAATGGCAGCCTACAGATTGAGAAAAGAACTTCACCAACCCTACTTCCAACAGAGGGCTAATATCTAAATATATATACAAGACTCATGAAATTAGACATCAACAAACCAAATAACCCAGTTAAAAATGGAGTACAGAGCTAAACAGAGAACTCTCAACAGAGGAATCTCAAATGGCTGAGAATTACTTAAAGAAATGTTGAACATCTCAACTTATCAGAAAAGTGCAAATCAAAATGTCCCTGAAATTCTACCTTATGCCCATCAGAGTGGCTAACATCAAAAAGTCAAGCAACAGCACATGCTGGCAAGGATGTGGAGCATGGGGAACACTCTTCTGTGGTCTGTGGGTGTGCAAAATTGTACAACCACTCAGGAAATCAAATGGACACTTTCTCAGAAAATTGGGAATAGTTTTACCTGAAGACCCAGTTATACCACTCCTAGGCATATACCCAAAAGATGTTTCATCATATCACAAGGACTTGTGCTGCACTGTGTTCATAGCAGCTTTATTCATAATAGCCAGAAACTGGAAACAACCCAGATGTCCCTCAACCAAAGAATGGATACAGAAAATGTGGTTCATTTACACAATG
>NW_021605031.1:0-3351 GCF_004785775.1 Grammomys surdaster | reverse complement strand
CTCGAACTGCCTGCGGTCCACGGACACGCCCTTCGCGGGTTGAGACATCTGGGGGGGGGTCTCTCTCACTGGTACGTCCTCCCAACCCCACCTCTTCCTCGGGTATCTGTGGCCAAGCAACAAATGACCTCTGTCCCCAGAGGCTTCCGACTTCCGCGCGGACCCCTCCCAAGCCGGGAACCCCGTGAAAGCCCAGTGAGGCGGTGGGTGCCTGCAGCGGGGGCGGGACGGAGCAAGCGCGACACCCGCGGGGCTGGCCAGTCCCCTCCTGTGCCTACACCTGGAGGGAGCCTCAGCCCCATCTCAGGTCCCCAACAAGCTCGGCGGCCCGCAAGACCCGGACGGGCGGACTCTTCGGCTCCGCGGCTCCGGGCTTTGCGCAGCACCGGCTCGGGTAGCGCGGGCTCCGAGGACGCGGGGCGAGGACAAAGGGCGCGAGGTGAGGGTGGCCGCAGGGCAGGGGGTCGCGCGCCAAGGGGTGTGGGAGGTGTCCATGTCCGTGTGTGTGTGTGCGTGTATGTGAGTGAGTGAGACAGCCAGCCAGAGCCACAGCCAGAACGAGAGGGAGACCCAGAGCCCAGAGCGCTCCTGGCACATGGTAAAGGCTCGGGCTGCGTAGGTAAGAACTTTGGGAAAAAGACAGCACTGCTCAGGGTTGTGTATGCCGCGGCTCGGTTTGGGGGAGGCTGTTTGCTGCCCCCTGTCCCCGGGGGTGGTGGCAGAGGCGTCTTCTGTAGCACATGGGACAAAGGAGAAATGGGACTTCTTCCCAGAGTGGATAGGGAGTGCCTATGAAAGGCTGGTGGCAGTGGTGATCATTGGTTGAGGAGTTTTGGTTAGTGGATCTCAGTTGGGAGCCTCAAACAAAGGCTACTGGCTGAAGTCCAAGAAAGTCAGAGAGAGAGAGAGAGAGAGAGAGAGAGAGAGAGAGATTGAGAGATTCAGATTGATTGGGGTGTGGGGGAAGACCAGGAGACACTCCACACAGAGAGACACTGGGCCATTTTGCTGTCAAGCCTCATTTAATCATTGGTCCTGAGGAGCAACCAAAATAAATTACCTACTTTATAGACTGAAGTTTTTCTTGAATCAACTTTTATTATAGAGTCAAGTGTTGCCCCGGGGCTGGAAATGCTGTTTTATTAGCCCTTTAAAACGACAAATGTGTAAATTTAACCAAATAAACACCCGTCTATTCCCATCAAGGGCAATCTTTTGCCTTTAACAGTGGGCATCACACAAGAGGATTCTGAACTCAGCCTCAGAAAAGCCGTGCGCAGGCTTGCGTTGCATGGTGGGCTGATGTTGATGGGAGTTTTAATTTAGAGTCCATCTCGGTTTTCTTAGAGTTTCTTCAGTCTCGGAAGGACAGCTTTCCAGGACTCTTCGAAGTGCCAGTTCTGATGCTGGCCAACAAGCAAACTAGATTTAAGTGTGAAACTCTTTCATGTGTGAGGGGCTATCTGTCCCTCCCCCCCCAGCCCCCCATGCTGAACTCTGGCTCATGCAAAGTTTACAATAGGATCTGTGACATTTGGTACCCCACCCCCTCCCTGAAACATTTGCTTGAGGGTTTCTGTTCCTTCTCATTCTGATAAGAGTATTCTTCAGGTAGTTAGAAGTCATTTTGGTTTGAAACTGGCATCCCACCTTGGCCCTTCTTGTTGAAGGTGGCTAAAGTGGTTTGTGGCTTAAAATGTTTTAAACATGGGGACAACAGTTGCAACCTTTGACTGGTAGGCAATTTGAGATTATCCTTCTTGTGGCTTTGTAGCTGTACTCTTGTTTAATAATTTTAACCTGATGTTGTAATCTTCTAGCCCAGCTAAGTGTTCTGAGCTTAATACAGCATTGATTGCCCCTTGGTTCAGGAGACCACTCGCTGAGCCTCCATGTTTCCTTTTACTGTATCCAGTCTGGGGCTCTAGTTGACTTACAGATTCTCAGGCAACCTCCAGGCAGAGCCAAGAACAGGTCAGAAAACCCAAAGGGGAAGAAAGGAGAGTGTGATAAAGGTGAGAGTAAGCCCCCAGACCCCTCCCCAGATGTGATAATCCGAACCACCATGGACCAGGGGTCGACAGCAAGGCTGATGCCCCCACATCTGCAGAAGGGAGCTTGCTTTGAAAAGCCTCACATTCTCCCAGCTTTGTGCAACAGATGTGGCAGGGATGTCTTTAGAGCTTTTGTGGGCTGGATGGAATTGGGAATATGCAAACCCTTCTAGAGGGTCTGTGGACTTATAATTCCACCGTAAAGACTCCCAGAAGTTAATCCTGTCAGTTGTATTAATGGGTAATTTTGGCTTTGGGCTCAGTTTCTAGATAAATTGTAGTGCTTTAAAGCTAATTATACCAAAATATGGCAGAAGTAATATACAAATGTGACCAAAACTTTAACCATGCAGGGGGGCTGGGCATAGTGGCACACGTCTTTAATCTCAGCACTCTGGAGGCAGAGACAGACAGACAAATTTCTGAGTTTGAGGCCACCCTGGTCTATACAGTGAGTTCTAGGACATTTAAGGTTACACAGATAAACCAAGTCTCAAATATTCCCTTTTCAAATATGCAAAGGAATTAAAAAAGCAAATGAGAAATTAGAATTACGATTCACATTTAATTACTTGAAGTCTTTGACATATGTTTTCTTGGCATAAAAATGAATTTCTGGTTGTACCAAAAAGTTGGTCAAAAAAAAATTTTTTTTTGAGACAGGGTCTCACTGTGTATTCTTGACTGCCTTGGAACTCTGATGTAGGCCAGGCTGGCCTTAAACTTGCCTCTGCCCCAGAGTGCTGGAATTAAAGGTATATACCACCACATCCATAAGATTGTTCACTTATGTCATTTTGTATTAGAATTTTTTATATAATGAATATGAGTATTTCCTATCTTATTTTTTATATTATTGTTTTAAATAATGATTGTATATTTTGTTGTGTAGACAAGTTATAATTTAACAACTTTTATAGAAAATTTTAATACCTTTCATATGTATACTTCTGCCATTTCTCTACAAGAAGAAAACACCCTTGACTGACGGCAATAAATGTGCCTCAAACTTGCCTGCTCTTAGGAAGTGACAAAAGATGCGTGATTTCTCGGACAAGAGGTCAAACAGATGAAGCCTAGTTTTTAGCTCTTGGTCTCCGTGGAAATAATCTTGTTCTCTAGGTCATTTATCCATTCCTAGGACACAATAGTCACTTATCCATCCCTAGGACACGTGTGATACAATTTGCCTGTTATTTATGTTGTCTAATTAGGGGTTTTTGGGGACAGAAATTTGTGTTCTAAGTTTATCTACTAAAGTTTGGACTGACATAGATATATGTACAATGTTTTTGTT
>NW_021605030.1:30053-63442 GCF_004785775.1 Grammomys surdaster | reverse complement strand
GGGGGGGGCAAAATTAACCTTTGAATACAAGAAGCATTAGGTCAAACCCACTATAGTTAGAGAACTCAAGAGGGCTTTGACGTAGGACACTGAGATGTGGAATTTGGAGTTTGACCAGCTGGCTTTTGGTCTTGCTTTGGTTCAGTATTCCCTCTCTATGACATTTTGGAATAATAATGTTTTTTCTGTGCTATGATTATGTAGAAAATATGTGCTCTCCTTTTTATTTTGGTTTTATAGGGGATTACAGTTAAAGGATTGCATCAGAACAGACTTTGAACTTTTAAACATTGATGAGAGTCTGAAAGACTATGGGGATCTTTGAAGTTGGACAACATTTATTTTGCATTATGCTATGTCTAAGTCTGGCTCCACAGACTCATGTGTTTTAACAATGGGGGTCAAGGAGTGGAATGTGCTGATTTAATTATGCTTGTCCCATAGGAATGAGTACAGTTACTAGGTGTAGACTGGTTGATGGAAGTGCGTCAGTGTTGGGGTAGGCTTTGGAGGTCTCCTCCTATGCTCAAGCTCTACCTGTTGTGGAAAAGAGCTTGCTCCTAGCTGCCTGAGGATACCAGTTTCTCTAGTTTGTTTTCAAATCAAGATGCAGAATTCCAGCACCATGTCAGCCTGCATGCTGCCAAGCTTCCTACTATGATCTTAATGGACTAATGCAGGGAATGATTGCTCATGTGTGTGCATGCAGGCATGAGTCTTTGTTGGGTGGAGTTGTGTGGGTCCCACGTGTCTTCTGCCTGGGGTGGCTCAGGGAGGTGCACCTCTGGAGAGAAGCAGAAGCGTGAGATTCTGACTGAGTTGGTTCTGTGTGGCACTGGGCAGGCACTGGGCTGTGAGAAGCCGCTGGGATGCCCCCGGGGGGTGAGTGAACTCAGCCTGAAGTTCCATGGGGGGGCAGGGGCTCTTTAGTGAATCCAGAGGCCAGTGGCCCCCCATTCCAGTGCTCCCAGATGCCTCTGGTAGGCCACAGCAGAACAGAGACCTGATGAGGGGGTGGGGAAGAGAAGAAAGAAGCCCCGGAAGCCCTGCAGGAAGAGATTCGATTATTATACTTGCTTGGCAGGGTCAGCGGCCCATTTAGCTTATTTGAAGAGGTGGTCCCCATAGCTAGAACACAGTAGAAGTTTCCCATGATGGGCCCCAAAGGACACAAGGGAGTCCATGGTTCCAAAAGAATTTATTTTTCATGACGGATGGTAGTTGAATCTGAATGTACCCCCACTTAGGTCAGCTTGGACCTGATTTAAATAGGGAGAGAGGTGGGTCTAGGAAAAGAATATGTAATTGGCTACACCCTCTGGCCTTCAGGTATATCAGTAATATGGAAATCTCTCTAGGGCCTGAGGCTTGTATTCACACCCTCTACCTGTGGAGGAACTAGTAGGAGCATTGTCCTATGTGACTGAACGGCGCAGATCAAATGGAGGTCTATGCCATGTGTCAGGAGCCTGGATTCTGGGAGCATGGCAGAATAGATGCCCACCCCTCACAGGCGTGGACACCTGTTGGGTCTCCAGGCTATTTACAGCCAGTGCTTCTACCAAAACAAAGCCATCTTAGCACGGTCCCACAGACTAAACCTCTGAAACTGTAAGCCAACCTAACTAAATGTTTGCCTTTTTAAGAGTTGCCTTGATCACAGTGTCTCTTTGTAGCATTGGAAACCCTAAGAACTCTACCAAAGCTTGTGGAACTCTGAAACTGGAGGCCTTTGGTTAAGGTAACCATAATTCCATTTGGTAGTTCTTGCCCCAAACCCAGCTCCAGAAGGAACCATTTGTAGACATGAGAAAGAAGAAAGGAGATCTAGGAGTTTAGGAGACTATAGGTCATCACTGGAAGAAAGTATGGTCTCCAGGAGCATAGCAAGTGAGGAGGGAACCCTATTAAGTTACATTTTTAGTATATTTTGTAACCTGCAAAACATGTGACTCCATTTACACAATTTGTTTCCTTGTCTTCCTCTTTCATTGTATTTTTCTAACAGTATCTAACAGCCAATTCCCTTCCCCTATACACAGGCTTACAACTGTTTTCAATTAACCTTTGATCTCTCTCCCATAAAAGAGACCTCAAGATTCCAGTAAGGGGCTGCTGTCTAAAATCCCAACTTAGGATGAGACAGTTGGCTGGCCAGTCCTAGTTACATCTTTAAAATAAAGCTTGCTTCAATTAGACAGTCACAGATTTGGTCTTTGTCCTAGTAATTTTCAGGTATAACACTGTGCAAGTGTTTTGTCTTCATGTGTGTATGTGTACCACATGTATATATACCCAACAAAACCCTCAATTACCATAGATGGAGAGACCAAGATATTTCATGACAAAACCAAATTTACACAATATCTTTCCACAAACCCAGCATTACAAAGGATATTAGCAGGAAAGCTCCAATACACGAAGGGAAATTATACCCTAGACAGAGCAAGAAAGTAATCCTCTTCCAACAGATCCAGAAGAAGATAGCTGTGGAACTGCGTAAGGATATCCTGGTTCATGGCTGTGCATGTGCCTAGAACCCTGAGACTCTACATGAGAACCGGCAGGAGTTCAGCCGCGCCTCCAGAACCCAGAGTCCTGAAAAGCAGTCTCATCTCCATAGACTTACATTGTTCAGTCACGTAGGCCATTACAGCCCCTTCCCAAAGTGCACAGGTAGAGGGTGTGACTATAGGCCTCAGGCCCTAGGGATTTACATGCTAATGAAGGCCAGAGGGCAGAGCAAATTAAGCATGCCTCCCCAGATCCTCCCTAGATCCTCCCCCAATCCTCCTCCTTTCTCCCTCCCTATTTAACTCGGGACTGCCCTGAGTTTTATGGGAGTACAACCAGATCCATCTACCATCCGCCATGACAATAAACCCTTTTGGAACAAAGGACTTCCTCGTGTCATTGGGGCCTGCTGCCACTGCCAAAGCCTCCAGCCACTGGAACTTTAGATCTCCTTGTGTATGTGGGATCCACTGCAGCGTGAAAAGCCCCCAGGACTCCACTGCTGTGGCCCCTATTTTGTCCTGTAACTTTTTTCTGGGATCTTCAACTGCCATCTCCATAGCAGGCGCATCTGGAGGTGGAGGAGCACAGGGAGGGGGCCTTCAGGAAGAAGGCCATTCAGGGTCAAAATATTTGGCTGCCTCTTCCTATAGGTCAGCACAATCTGGCTCTGACAAATTGATTACTTCAACCTTTGGTCGTATTTTGGATACTATGTGTTTCTTTTTCTTCTGGATACGAAAGACAGCACTTAAACAGCGAAACAAAAGCAGACAATTGACACACGTAAACAACAAGCAACAAAACAAAAGCAGAGAGTTGAGTTCAGGCTGACTTATTTCTTGCACCATTATCATTACTATGACTTACTGGTCTCCACACGGCAGTTTCCTGTGGCAATCACCTCTGTTTCACTTCTGAATTTTCAGTTGACCCTTCTTCCAGTAACGTCCCTCACTGGGTCTCTGGTTCTTGCTGCCCTGTGTTGGGCGCCACTTTGTAACAGCCAGTTCCTTTGTAACGGTCCATTCTGCTACTTTGTAATGGCCCATTCTGCTGCTCTTGTCCTAAGGTCAGGGTCTAGCAAGAGAGAGAGTTGGGACAGAGGAGCAAGAGACACAGAAGACGGATACAAGACATAATCTGGTCAAGTCTCTTCTCTTTATTCAAAAAAAAAAAAAGTCCTGGGTGTTTATACCCTTTACCACATACCTTGCCCTCATGGACAAGCTCAACTGAAGGCACTACATCATGTGCCTTGTAGCCATGAATACCATATGCACCTTGCAGCTGGGGGCACTAAACAGTGTAACAAGATGTTTATCAGAGTGTGTTCAGCTGTTGCTGGCTGTTGAAAACAAGTCTCTTGTCAGGGTATATGGCTCAAGATGGCTGTAAAAATGATAGCCGCTTTCAGCTAAGAGTCGGCTCCCAACAGACAGGGACCTTGGTTTCTTTGATGTCTCCCAAAAGCTTACACATCGATCACTATTGTATGTCCTAATCACTGAAGTGATCAGTTAAATCATCAATTTGTCTTCTTTCTTCCTCTCAGGTTGGGTGTGTGAACCTTTATTCACAAAGGTACATGAGGAAGGACTTGTCTCCTTGGGCTCTCAAGCAGAATATGCAACGTTTCCACACTGCATCTTCTGTCTCCCCAGGTGAGGAGAAGGTAGGGACCTCAGGTCCTTGGAGCCACTCCAGGGGAAAAGGCAATGTAGAACTCATGTAATTAAACTACTATCCTGTCTCAGTTTCCAAAACTTATCAACATGTGTAGCCCATCCCAAGGCAGACTGGAATGCACTCCTCTCTTGGGTAGCAGCTCACATCATAAAGGCTGAGCATGACCTCACCCTTCAGCCAGTCTTCTGAGCAGAAGTGAGCTGAGAAACTGCTCACTTTATGGAGGGCCCGAGCTAGAACCACTCATTCTCAGGGCAGATGCCTTCTTTAACAAGAGGGTAATGGTGGAGTATGGGTACAAAGCCAAAGAGAGTTTGACTGAAGTGAGTTCCTGCATTGCTCACAGGCTACCTACAAGTCCTATGTAAAATGTTTCTTCTTGGGCTAGCCTTGAGCTTGCTATCTTTCTGCCTTAGCTTAAGTGCTAGGATTAAAATAGTATGCCACTTCACCTGACCAAACTTTATAGTCTCTTCTCTTCTCTTCTCTTCTCTTCTCTTCTCTTCTCTTCTCTTCCCTTCCCTTCCCTTCCCTTCCCTTCCCTTCCCTTCCCTTCCCTTCCCTCCCCTCCCCTCCCCTTCTCTTCTCTTCTCTTTTCTTTTCTTTTTTCTTTTTAATTTAAAGACTAGGGCTGTGGCTCAGTTGCTAGTATTTTCTTAGTGTGCCTGAAGCCCTGTGTTTGATCTCTTCAGCACTTCATAGGCCAATATGGAGGTCATTCTGGCTGTACGAAATCTTCAAAAAATTTGGTTTAGAAAAGAAACTAAGCACATTGCTGCCATCTTTCTCTGGTGTATGATAAGACAACTAAGCCAAGTGCCTCTCCCTGTCCTATCTTACAGTTCCCACACCCAAGTCTGAGTTGCAAGAGTGGAAGGATGCTGCACTTGATTTTCTCACAGAGGCCCTGGGTTCTGCATCCCCAGAGAAGGATTTCAGGGGGAGGGACTGCTTTTGACTTGGGCTGGGGTGGTCAGACACCCTGAGAGGAGGAAGGACACTAGCAGTGTCTTCTGTCACCCAGGAATTACAAGTAGAGGGAAGAGATCTGTTCACACAGGGCATCTTCAGTAGGGAAGGTGGAGATTTACCTCTGTACTCTAGGAGTCCGAAGGCAGCCCACAACAGTCTCTAGAGTCAGGATTGGGGGAGGCCCAAGGGAATTCAGTTTAAGTTCTGTGATATAGCTTTAATAGGTAGGGGACAGTAAACAGTGTGCAGTAGTCTTGACAGGCCTGTAAGGAGATGACATTTGATTCCACCTGGTGTACATTCACAGTAACGCTCTATGTGATCCAGGAATGAACTTTGGTTCCACTGTACCAAGATGTCCATAGTCATCAAAAGCTGGGTGCAACTTGGTAGAAAAAGGCTAAATCAGTTCCACTAATTTGAGGGCTGCTCCTCCTTAATTCTGGAAGCATCTTTATCTGGAAAGTGAGGAAAGAGGAGAGGAGGACAGTAAGAAAGGCTTTGTGAGAATCTTGTTTTTTGGAGCTTGATCATGTCTGGCTACTGGCTGACAACACACTCCTAGTTTCTTCTTTCTCAATCTGCCTTGAAGATGCCTCTTCTTATCCTAGGGCAAAGATGCTGCCTGCCAGAGGTCTCCTCTGAACCCTCAGCCCTTGCAGAGGATCCTCTCCACTTGTTCCCTTCCCTGAGCTCCAGCCCACTCCAGCAGCTTACAGACTGTACTTGACTCACTGTTTGATAGCCTTTTTCCCCTCCTACTGAACTACACCAGCTTGCTGGCAGGATCCATGCATTTGAGCTGCGTCCTTATTCTCAGGGTCAAAATAGGCTCTCAATAGATATTAAGTAAGCTGTGTCTGCACCTCAAACATGAGTCTAGCATGGTTGTCCTCTGAGAGGCTCCACCCAGCAGCTGTCTCAGAGACCTACAGCCAAACAATGGATGGAGCTTGGGTACTCCTATGGAAGAGTTGGGGAAGAATAGAGAGCCCCAAAGGGGACAGGAACTCCACAGGATGACCAACAGAATCAACTTACCTGGACCCTTGGGGCCCTCAGAGTCTGAACCTCCAACCAAAGAACATACACGGGGTGAACCTAGGCCTCCCTGTTCGTACTTAGCAGATGTACACCTTGGTCCTCATGTGGATTCTGAACAACTGGAGCAGGGCTCTCAAAAGCTGTTGCCTGTACATAGGATGTGTGCTTCTAGCTGGGCTGCCTTGTCTGGATTCAGTGGGAGAGGAAACACCTAGCCTCACAAAGACTTGATGTTCCAGGGTTGGGGGATACCCAGGGGGCCTCCACCCTCTCAGAGGAGAAGGGGAGGGAAATAGAGGGAAGAATGGTGGGAGCAGGTCCAGTCGGGGGGCAGTGAGTGGGATATAAAGAGAATGAATGAATGAATGAATGATAAATGGGAAAAATATGTAGTATTCTTTTTTGTTTTGTTTTTTGCCTTTTTTATTTTTTTTAATATGCAGTATTCTGATACAGTTGTCATTGTCATGTCTCTTATTACAAAACCTGTTGCCACTGAATTGTTATTAGTTTATAGAGAATCTGTTTTTGTTTTTGTTTTTGTTTTTGTTTTTTTTGTTTTGTTTTGTTTTTTACTTTCCTGGACAGCACTTTAGAAAAATTTCCTGGAGAAGATGAAATATACAACTTTTAAAAATGTAAAAAAAAAAAAAGTTAAGTAGCTGCTTGAAGGAATAAACTATCAACTGGTGGAGGCAAGAAACAAAGACTGGTCAAATGATGAAAGACAGTTCTGCAAGGGAGGCAGCCACCACTGGGTGAGCATGTGTTTATACTGAGACTGCAAGGCCCATGGAGAAGTGAGAGAGCTTTATGGGGGGACAGAGGGTGTCAGTGTGCCCAGATTGAGGCTGTTATTCTGGGGAACCTGGAAGTAGGGTAATTGGAAGCGCGGCATCCTATGTGGTCAGCCAGGGTGTATATTTGGTTCTGACTGGTTGTTCTGCAATTAAAAATGAGGTAAAAAAAAAAAAATGAGGAAAGCTGTTAGGTCTTCTTAATCAGGCCCTTGCCATTTGGGGTCAGTTGTGTCAGGCCTTATTGTTTGGCTTCCTAGATTGATTAGACTGATTAACTGATTAACTGATTAACTGATTAACTGAAATCGATTACTAACACCCATGTCTACATTTTAGATAGCACTCTGACTTCCTGGGCCTGTTGATTGACTTTCTGAGCTGGTAACTATGGGTAAAGGGTTGATTTCTTGCACCCACTGCTCTGAGTCCTGGATTAACTCCCAGGGCTGGCTCTGGTGGATAGCAGGTTGATTTCTTGGGTTAGTTACTATATATTTCAAAACATAGTTCTAAGCCAATTGTGCATCATGATTCTAAATAGAAACATGTAAATGAAGTACATCCTTTATTTCCCATGATACCTCTGTGGGGCAATCAATATATTAGCTACTTTTTCACTGTTGCGACAAAGCACCTGATGAAGAGACTCAAGGGAAGAAGGGTTTATTCTGTCTCACAGTTGGAGAGGACACAGACTGTCCTCAGAGGGAGTCATGTGGTGGGAGCATGAGTCAGCTGGTCACATCTGCCCAGAGTTGGTAAAGAAAGAGGCTTTCTTTTTTGCCCCTCTTTTTATTCAGTTTAGGACCACAGTCCGCTGGAAGATGCTGCTCATATTCATGGTAGATCTTCATCCTCAGTTAAATCTCTAGAGATAAATACCCTCATGGACATTCCTAGAAGTATGTCCCTGTTTTGGGAGATATTTAAAAGGTGTTTTGTTAGGCCAACTATCTAAGCAGCAGTGGCTCTGCTTAGCTCTGCCGCCATGTTCCATGGCCAGAGGCCACGTGAGCTCCACATCTAAAAACAGCCAGCCAGAAACACCGGCCCTGACACTCATGAGACATCAGCATGGGAGATAGCTCTGCCAATCTTCCATGCTGTCTCCACAAAGTTGGGCAGAGTCCAGACCATCCTGCCATCCACTCGGTGCCCGGTAGAAATGAGGCTGTAATGCTTAATGATTATCCAAAGGCTTTATATGTTTGGTAATGCTCAATAACAATATGCTCATAAAATTAGAGGTGTTTCCCAATTAACTAGCCTAGATATAAGTTGTTACCCAGGACTGCTTTTGGTCCAAGCGTGGTTCTCCAAACTCCTACATCCCTGTCTCTCCATCTCTGTCTCTCTCTGTCTCTGTCTCTGTCTCTGTCTCTCTCTGTCTCTCTCTCCTCTCTTTCTCTCTCTCTCTCTCCTCCTTCTCTTCCTTCTCCTTTTCCTCCCTTACTCCTCCTCTTCCTCTCCTCACTCCTCCCAACTTGAGGGAAAAATATCCTGCTACATGTCCTCTAGGGATTCCAAATACAATCAAATAAAAAATTAACAGATACACAACAATAAAACCAAATAAATTTGGCCTTTAAACTTTAACAATAAGTTTGACCTAAGATAGATCTTATATACTATATACTTATATACTAAAAACCAACCCAACTTGGTCTGTAAACAAACTGTAATATAATCTGATTATAAATCTGTAACCAAGCCACTTAGACTTAGCCAATCATAGCAGCTGAACTTCCAACCAATGAGATACTAAACACTGCCAAAATACGCCTATACATGGAGCCCATGACATGACTTAGTGGATAAAGTGCCTGCCACCAACCTGATGACCTGAGTTCAATCCTGGGCCCCGCATGGTAAGAAGAGAGAATTGATTCTCAGGAACTGATCCCTCAAAGTCATCCTCTGTCCTTTATATGAACATGGCAACCACTTGTGCACATGTGACTAGCTGTCTGAAGCCTGGGGTTTTAGGCCTAATCTCCCGAACTGACAATTTGAAGCCTGTCATGGAGTCAGCCTGTTTCATCAGGTCTTGGGCTCCCAAACTGGTGTTGTCCTCTGTCTCCTATGACCTGCTATGGCAATCTTTTTCTATTGGAAAAGTGGTGTGAGTTCAGCTCTCAGCCCCCGGTTCAGCTGGCTCAGGGTGTGAGACCAAGCTGCAACAGGCAGCGAGGGTGCCAATTCTAGGCTTCAGTTGTCATGGTGTGAGTGGCTGGGAGAGTGGGGATAGGCTGCCTGGTGTCTGACCTAGACTCGGAAACATGGAAAGGTGAGCGTGAGTGGGCAGCTGCCCAGGTTTGAGATGCCTGGATCAGAGCAGAGTGCCAGTGAGAAACGCATATTGGAAATCCAGTTGAACATTTAGCCCACCAGCTGGGCTGTATCCCGGAAGGCAATTGCTCCTTATTTTGGAAGAGAGTCTCCCTCAAGCTCTCTGTACAACAGATGCTTGGTACCACAGCCTGTGGGAGTGCCACACCTTCCTGGGTACTACAGTTCACTGGTCCTAAGCAGTGTCTGATCATTGTTCTGTAGTAGCTTCAAAGCTGCATATTTGAGAAGGGCTTTGCCTCTCTACCTGGTAACTTGTCTCAGATAGTTTGGTTCTATGCCCATTGTAAGGTGCACCAAAATGTAGTAAAAACAATTTAAACTTATCCCCTGAATAGCTTAGAAAAAAAAAAAGAAACTCAGTCTATGGTTATTTTATTTGTCTTTAAAAATCACTGAGGTATAACCCTTAATCTACATTTCTGACTGTTGGCCTAGCTACCTCTCCAACAGTGTACCCCAAAATACTTGCTGTTTCTCCTAGCCATATGCTCACAATCCTCTCATCGCAGCTTCCTTATCTTCTCTAGTTCTTGTTATGTCCAGGCCTCACGGTCCCCACAGACCATCAAAGACCACCAGGAGTCCAATTTGTATGCAAAGCAAAGTGTCTATTCAAGCTCAAGCTCGGACCCCTCCAACTTCTCCAACATAGTGGATGGCTGTGGAAGGTGCTGAGCTGGTGTCAGTATTGCCTTTTATACAATTCAAACTGGGTAAGAGGCTTTCCAATTTGACAGTTACACAATTGGTTGGCATTTTAGAAAGCATAGCGTGCATAAAAGTTTAGTTAACATCATAAACTTTGCTATAACTTGAGTCATTTGCCCTGGACATGACACTGGGCATTTCTGCTTATCAAGGGCAGAGTGGCTGTTACTTGGGAGGTATCTTAGTTCCAGGAACATGCTGTGGTATTTTCAGTTACCAAGTTCAATTTGAGGAGGGGCTGGATATAAGATGGAGTTTGAACACACAATAGAATCAGCTGGCTGTGTCCTTTAAGTCTTCCTCCTCCTCCTCCTGGTCTTTCCTTTCTTCTCTCTCTTCTCTACCCCTAACCAGGTAACTCAAAACCCACCTACCTCTAATCTTTCCAGTAAATGGCTGTAGCCAATTTTATTTAACCAATAGTTTTAAATCAAGGAACAAGATTTACACAATAAAAGCTTATAAAGGTGAGAATCCCTTCACTCCTATGCCTAGACTTTCTGGTGCACAATTTAACAATACAATAAATAGTAACAGACCAAACCTCAACACTCCAAGCTCACATGACAGGGAATGAATTCACTTACCCAGTGGAGGATCTTGGAGTCTGTGCCTACATCCTAAATGTCTAAACCATAGAGAGGCAAATAATACTTTCTCTGCCCTCAATATCTTCCTAACTGATGGATGAGGATGATATGGGACTTGCATGTTAGTTCAGTTGGTCATGCCTTTTGTTCTGTGTGGTGGTTTGAATAAGAATGCTCCCCATTGGCTCATATATTTGATTGCTTAATCATCAGGGAGTAGCACTATTTAAAAAAAAAAATGGGAGATGTGCCCTTGTTAGAGAGAGTGTGTTACTGGAGATGAGTTTTGTGGTTTCAAAAGTCCATGCCTTAACTGTGGGTTTTTCTACCCATGCACGAGTTCCTAAAGTATGACTTTGGGACTGAATTATTTATGAATAATTGCTTGTTCCTGTTAGCTCATAACATAATTATCCCATTTACTCTATTCTGAGTCCTGCCATGTGATTAGTTACCTTATTGGACCCTAAGATCCAACCCGGGGGACACACTCCCACAGAAACACTCACAGACAGGGACTCGATGCAAAAGCAAGAAGTTTATTGATAACCAGTGCACTGGGGTTCCCCTGCACGCAGGAACCCTTGAGGAACCCTGAGCTAATGCTAAGAGCAGTTTTTATATGAATTTTCACAGAGTTCATGAGGGCAGTTTTACAATCACCTCTTAAACAATAATTACAAAGACTGACCTTAAACAGCCACTCCCATGCCCAGTTTCTAGGTAACTCAGATTTTTACATTATCTTATGACAGTGAGTGTTAGCTAAGTAGCTCCTGTTTACCCAGGTTTATTCCACTAAGAGCCCAGCTTCATGATTACCTATTATCTTGGGCCCTTCTCCTGGAATGTGTGTGTGTAAGTCTTTGGAATGTGTTTCTCCCAAGAGTGTCTCTGGGGAAGTTAATTTTTAAGTTTAAACTGAGACCTAAGATTCTTTCAATTTTAAGTTTAAATTGAGACCTGGGATTCCTTCAACCTCTCTTCTTAGTGATTATCCCCAACAGTGTTCCCTGCAAATATCTTCTCTATCCCAGAGTTCTCTCTCTCTACTGGAACTCCAACCTCCTATGTCCTGCCTCAACTCATTGGCCAATCAGATTTTTATTGGCAGGTGATGCTTCCATACAGTACACAAGAGATTCTCTCTACATTTCCCCCTTTTAGTCCAATAGAAGTCACTTTCTCTTTCAATAATAAACTATAAACAATACTAACAATTATGAAAACTGTCAGGTAAGAGTATAGTCACAATGTCCAATTCATATGTGTTTGGCAACCTTTGAGAAAGTCTTCTATCATATCTTGGTGAGTTCAGAGTTCTGTTTCTAAATCAATTTCTATCATTAACTGCATTACCAACCTAAAAACATCTTAGATCTTAAAACATGTTCCTAAAACCTAAACAACTTAAGCTTAACTGTGAGAATATAACTATCTAGTCTTCAACACCATCAGAGGAACAGAGAAGGAATAAATATTACCTGAGTGTGCAAGAAGTGTAGGTAAGCAGATTCCAGAACCATAGAAATGACAGAGATAGTCAGCTGCCTGGACAGTCCCCTCAAAATTTCCCTGAGTCATTGGAGCATCATCTTCAACCTTCTGTCCCAGACTTTTCTGTGAAGTGGGAAATATGGAGGACTGCTTAACCTAGGTTGGCAAAGCTCAGCAGTTAACTTCACGTCATGTTGTTTGTCTAGTTTGGACAGCATACTGTCAGCACTTGAAGGAAGGGCAGTTTCTTGCCCAGTGGCAGCTTGCCATTTTTGAAGCAAACTCCAGGTGGATGTTTTTTGATGCTCATTATCTTCCTTGAAGTAGAATAGGGGTGCTGCCAGGAGCAGACCTGTCTCATTGTCAAAAGAGGGCCTTTTAATAATAATAAAACATCTTTAAATGCAATATTCTGTAGATCTCTGGGTTTTGTGAAGATCATCTATCTATTTATAGTATACCTCAAAAGGCAAATGTTGCTTATTTCTAGCTATTTACTATCTGTTCAACCTTGGAAGCTGTAGTGAGAGATATTTAAATCTCCAACCCAAATATGACCAGTCAATGAAAACACAACTCAGTAATTATGAATATATTCTGTAAGCCTAGATTGGCAGATACCCCTACCCTACTCTGTTCCCCAGCTATGAGATCCTTTAACTTGAGGATTTTCCAGACTCTGCATTTGTGCTTCTACCTCCTGCTCCCCAGTCATCCTCCTCTGTCATTCTCCATTGTCTTCTCTCTCCTCTCTTCTCCCCAGTCATCCTCTCTCTCTTCTCTCCCCAGTTGTCCTCTCTCTCTTCTTTCCCCAGTCATCATCGTCTTCATCATCTTCATCATCTTCCTTCTCCACTGTCTTCCTCCAGTTGTTCACCAGTCATCCTCCTCTCTGTTCTCTTCCCACCAACCTTTATATCTCCACCTCCCCTTCCTCAGCCCAATCACTGGCTCCAGCCTTTATTTTACAAATTAAGATGGGCAGAAGGTTCACTAGAAATTACCTGTGTAGTGACTCACACCTCTTCTGCAGCCCTTCACAGGAAAGGGGAATTAGTATCAAAATACAAGGCCGGGGCTATCCACAACAGGAAACATATTTCTGTAATAAACTAGACTAGTATCTAACAAGATCATAAATTTGATTGACTAACTATTGACTTACAATTCTTAAATATCCTAAATAGGTTGTTTCAAGGACCTTTCAAGAACTAGAACATCATATTACATGTTTAAATGAATTGCATAGGTTCATTGCCTTAAAAAGAAATTGAAACATATACATAGTATGTTATAATTCTTTATAATACTTTATTTTTTTTCACTCTACAAATATTTATACCAATGTAACCAAATATAATCTTAATTTTGTAACACTCTACAAACCTCTATGCCAATGTAAGATTTTTGACTAGTACTAGCTCTGTAGTTGAAGAATGGATTCAATAATCTCCCCCTTTGTAGCTACTTTCCATGTATTATTCCTATATCCCTCCTCTGTTTTTCTTTTAAATCCTTCTCTCCATCTTCCTTCTAACACTAGATAGGGGGGGAAAAGAAGAATAGAAGAAAGGAAAGAAAGCATAAAATACATCCTGTAACCAAACCCTCCTTATTTTGTTTCTTCCCTCACCAAGACCATTAACAACGTTCAACCAACTCCACTTTAATGATGACAAACTGATCAATGACCAAAAACCATCCATCCCACCTCTTGGGAATGGGGCATTGCTCCCACAACTTTTCCTGTGGAAACAAATGCAAATCTCTCCCCCAGTGTAACACATTTCCTCCCTTCCATTTTGAGGTCCCGCTCATTTAGTTCAGCAGTCTTCCATAATCCAGTATCTCTCAGCAGCTCTTGTTTTTGTTCACTAGAATTTAAAAAATGTAAAGTTAATAAAGCACTATGTAATCTATCTCTAGGGGTTTTTCTAGCCCTTTCTGTTTGTTAAGCATATCCTTTAAAAAACAATTAGATCTCTCTACAACTGCTTGTCCTGTGGGATTGAGTGGTATATCCATAATATGCTTTATATTATAATATGCAAAAGATATTTCATTTTACTAGAGACATATGATGTAGCATTGTCAGTCTTAATTTGTACAAGTATTCTCAAAACTTCTAATAAATTTAAGCTTTTCAGAGCTTAAAGCAGTGGCTCATTGATATTCTGTATATATGTCTATTGTATGGTACAAATTTTAATTTTCCAAACGCTGCAAAATGAAACACATCCACTTACCAAATTACATTTCTTTGGGTATCTTTTGTGTTACTTCCTGAAGGTAATGGAGTTTGGTTATAGAAATAACAAGTAGGACATTTCCTTATAATTTTCTTGCCTTTTTGACAAGTGATAGAAAAAACTTTCTTTAGACCTTTGCTGTTAACATGGTGGTTAGAGCCAGGCAGTGGTGGCACACACCTTTAATCCCAGCACTTGGGAGGCAGAGGCAGGCGGATTTCTGAGTAGGAGAGTTCGAGGCTAGCCTGGTCTACAGAGTGAGTT
This sequence comes from Grammomys surdaster, assembly GCF_004785775.1. NCBI lineage: Eukaryota > Metazoa > Chordata > Mammalia > Rodentia > Muridae > Grammomys > Grammomys surdaster. The sequence continues at coordinate 48,763 of NW_021605030.1, read as the reverse complement.
CCAGGACAGCCAGGGCTACACAGAGAAACCCTGTCTCGAAAAAAAAAAAAAAGAAAGAAAGAAAAGAAAAAAGAAATTTGGAGTTTCTAGAACACTTCTTACTAATAGCTGATCAATTTCTTCATTACCTTGTGCTAGATGGCCTAGTAAACCCATATATAATCTGACATATGTCTTTTACACTGGATGCTTTCTATTTCTGATCACTTGTTGTAGTTGGAGTAACAGTGTGGTAAATTTTAAATCATCCTAAATAAGTTCAGCACTTTCTATAAACAACTCTTTCTACACATTGAGAGTCAATAACTGCGTTCATGGAAAATTTAATAATACCATAATAATGGCACACAGCTCTGATTTTTTAAACTGAATTGTAAGGGTTCTGAGTCACCTTATTTTTTTTTTCTGACTTATAACATGCCTTTCCTGACTTACATACACCAGTATAGAATCTAGAAGCTCCAGAAATTTTATTATTGAGGAATTCTTTTTATAAACTGAACTCTCTTGCTTTGGGAATACTTGTTGATAATTTCTCCCAAAAAATTACTACAAGATCTTTGCCAAAGTTCATTTTCTGCCCTTAATGAGGCAATTTCTGCATTAGAAAGAGGTACCACAATTTCTAATTGATTTATTCCTGTTAGTTAGCAAAGTCTCATTTTTCCTTTCAGAATCAATTCAGAAAACTTTTTTATATAGGTCTTTAATTTCTTCCTCTATTTATGTGCAAAAAAGTATCCATTCTGAGATATAGTCTCTCTTTATAAGAATTCCTATGGAAGAATGAATACAAGGTAAAATAACTAAAATACAAGCCATCTTTGGATCCAAACAATCTATATGTAACTCTTGAAATGTGTTTTCTACCAAGGCCAATCCTTTCTCAGCCTCAGCTGATAATTTTCTTGGGCTATTTAAGTCTTTATCACCTTGTAAGGTTTGAAATAAATTACTTAGCTCTTGGGTAGTTAATACAATTGTGGGCCTTAGCCAATTAATGCTTCCCAATAATTTTGAAAATCATTAAGCATACTCTATTGGATTCTCCTGATTTGTACCTTCTGGTCAAGTCTCCTCCTCATATTTTTTTCAGAAGCAATTTGTAATCCCTAGCAAGGCAGCATTCTCTTTATTTCATCAAACATTTTTTTCTAATATATTCACATCTGAACCAGCCAGGCAAATATCATCTATATAATGCCTACAAATTATTTCTAGTAAGTGTGGTACAAAATACTGTCATAAGGTAAGACTATTTAACATTCCTTGACAAAAGTCTCTCCAGTGATATTTTTATTAGACAACTTCTGTTGAAAGTAGGCATTTGGGCAGTGGTGGTGCATGCCTTTAACCCCAGCACACTTAGGAGGCAGAGGCAGGTAGATTTCTGAGTTCAAGGCCAGCCTGGTCTACAGAGTGAGTTCTAGGACAGCCAGGGCTACACAGAGAAACCCTGTCTTGAAAAAACAAAATGAAACGAGAGAGAGAAAGAGAGAGAGAGAGAGAGAGAGAGAGAGAGAGAGAGAGAGAGAGAGAGCATTGAGAAAGCAAACATTTCCCTATCATGCTCATGCAAAGGGATTCTGAAAGCAATATTTTAAGTCAATCACTATATTCAGCCATGCCTTAGATAACAAGGAGGACAATGGATTCCAGGCTAAAAAGAGCCCATTGGCTGAACAATTTCATTAATTGTTCTCAGATCTATCAATACCCTCCACTTGCCTGATTTCTTTTAACGATAAATATGGAAGAGCTACAAGGGCTAGTGGGTCCTTCTATATGTAGAGCCCCAAGTTGCTCTAAGACTAGCTGTTCTAGTACCTGCAACTTTTCTTTTGTCATAAACCAATGTTCTACCAAACAGGTTTGTCAGTTTGGCACTTTATGGTAGGACAGCTAGTAATCTACCAGTAATGGCTCCCCCATATAAAGTTGAAGAGTCAGCCTCTACCATGTGAACAGCTTAGACAGTTTTTAACTGTCTTTGATAACATTTTAAGATTTCTTTATTAGAAACAGCTCCTTTTTTGCAGCCTTTCTATACAAAGTTAGGGGAATGCTAATCTGTGCTTCCCACTACTGCAATAGATTTCTTCTCCATAGATTTATGGCTCTCTTAGCCACACGTGGCCTTAATTTTCATATTTGACTTTCTGGTCCTACACATTTACTGCATTTTAGATTTTGTTTTACCTGAGACAATGACACAATTCCTAAGAGCTGTTTAGATGCCCTTTGAAGTGGCCAAGCTGCATTCCAGGAATTCTTTGATACTATACTTACATCTGCTCCAATCTGCAAAGCCTTCAATCTCATCTTCATCAAGCTGTAACTTTAACTTTGGTCTCTAGTCACTTATCATTTATAGTAGTTCACCAAAATATCTAGTTCTTGGTATCTTTAGAATCTCTTGTTTTATCCATACAAGCAGCTCATCTCTGTTAAATGGTTTATTTAAATTTTGAGCAGATCTGATTGTCCTATCAGGCTTTGATTTTTCTAGTTGTTTTTCAGAATAGTCTTTCTTTAGAATGGTTAATGTTGGTTTTTATTGGGCCTTGAGTGAAGTCCATTAGTTTTCTGACATTAAGGAATTGCCTAGGATATATTTGGTTAACCTACATTCATGAGCTGTATGTCTGATCCTTCCACATCTTCTACATTTCACAGGAAACTTTGTCACTGAATAATGATAATAATAATTGTTCTTGTTATTATTATTATAAAATAGTATATTCATAGGAACTGTTTGTCTTCAATCCTTTAGCGAATAACCTGATTTGTCACAGCCACAGCAATAGACATTTTGATTTTTTTATATCTCCTGTCATTGTTTGTCTACCCATAAATGAATTGTGAGCATTAGGTTTTATATCCACAATATTTTTAATTCATTAATAAACAGGTGCAGATCTAGGCTTTAAAGGTCTAGTAACTTTTTTGCTTTCAGTATTAGCATTTCAAAGACTGAAGACTGACAGCCAGGAGGGAATTCAGGCCAAAAGATTCCTTTAAAATTCTTCTAGCAGTTGGATCTGATAGTGCTCTATTCAGAGATGTAGTTAATCTTTGTAAAAGTCTGTGAAAGATTCATTTGAACCTTGGGTTATCTTTGTAAATGATTCAGCTTGTCCCTGTCATTCAACTTTGTTCCAAGCATTTAAGGCTACTAGGACAGCATCATCAAGGGTAATCTGTACTCTCAATTCAGAATACATATCTTCACCTAGACACCAATGCCTCTAGTCCTATTTCATTGATCCATGCTTGAAATCTCATCTTTCCACCATGCTAGCCATTGTAATTGAAGGCCAGGCTCTAAGATGGCTGTCATCAAAATCTCTCCAATCTTTTGGAATTATATGCCTTTGTATGGCTAAGTATCTGTTTGACATATGGTGAATATAAGCCATAGGTCATTATGGATTCCTTAAATCTTTTAAAATATTGTGCCTCTGTGGGTTGCCATCCATATTCTTGATGATCCTGTGGATATCTTTCGTCTCCTTCTAATTCCCTTAACAAAGTTAGGAAAATCATTTTAGATTTATTAACACATATAGAGTGCCTTTTTGCAGACTTGTTATGTTCTGGCCTTCTTTCCTCTATCTGTATTTTAATATCTCCCTCAATTTTATTTATAAATTTTTCTGCTTTTTTTTTCTTTCAAGGCTTGTCCTCATTTTTCATCTTTTTCCTTTTCTTGTATCTCTATCATCTTAGTATCTTTACTCTTATTTATAAACTTCTAATTTTATTATAAGGCTTATCTAATTATATATTTTTCTTCCTTTCTTGTATCTCTATCATCTTAGTATTGTCCTCATTTTCATGTATGAATTTTTCTAATTTTTCTTCTAAGCTTTGTTTCCATTTTTTATTTTTTTCTTGTATACCTAAAGCCTCCCTTTTTGAGATGGCATAAAAACTCATCTTGGTTACTAGGATGAATATAAGGACTACCAATGTGATTCTGGTCATAATTGGTAATGTATCAGTTCCAATTAGGTCACTGTTAGGGTTTATAGTCTCTTATGGCTGTGAAGAGACACCATGGCCAAAGTAATTCTTATAAAGGACAACATCTAATTGGGGATGGCTTACAGATTCAGAGGTTTAGTCCATTATTATCCGGACAAGAAACATGGAGACACAATGCTGGAGACAGCCAAGATTTCTTGGTCATGATCCAAAGGCACCCAGGAACTGGGTGGAGCTTCTGCACTAGGAGCCCTCAAATCCTGCCTGCACAGTGATATATTTCCTCCAACTAGGCCAAACCTCTCAATAGTAGCACTTTCCATGGGCCAAGCATATTCAAACCATCACAGTCACGTAACTCTTCCTCTTTTATTTCTATCCTTAAACCATTGAAAATATTGTATACTAACATTGTATAGAATGTGAAATCTCTGTGTTAACGTGTCTCTCATTTTTATGTGCCTTATTTCTTTAAATTTATTTAATTCTCTCTCTCTAGTCTTTGCTGACAATGTGTACATATTGGTTCACCTTATACTGCATTGCTGAGCTTCACTTGTGGTGACATCAGAAAGAGAAATTCACCAGAGAACTTCTCATGAGGTTCCTGCAGCTTCTTGCCACTTCCACAGACTCAGGCCAGTTAGCAAGCCTCAAGGTTTCTTCATTTGTTTGGTGTTTGCTAGTGGACTGGACAGAGAACAACAAAGACTGGAATTGCCCCAAAGAACAGATCCATTTCCCCTATATCCTTTTTTAAGATTTATTTATTCATTTAATGTACGAGTGCACTGTAGCTGTCTTCAGACACACCAGAAGAAAGCATTGGATCACATTATAGATGGTTGTGAGCTACCATGTGGTTGCTGGGAATTGAACTCAGGACCTCTGGAAGAACATTCAGTGCTCTTAACCATTGAGCCATCTCTCCAACACCCCCTCCCTCCATGCCAAATCCTAATAACCTTTCTTTTCCACTATTCCTGGTAGCTGGTAGGCTAAAGAGGAGGTTGAACCCTTATTAAAGTAGGGTGAGAAAAATATATGCCTATATCTCTGAGTTCAATGCAAGTCTGGGACAGAACAGGTTCTAAGTAAAGTTTAAGTCCAGGCATGATGATACACACCTTTAATCCCAGCAAACAGGAAACAGAATCATGCAGGTCTCTGAGTTCCAGGACATTTTACAAAGCTCATTCCAGGACAGCCAAGTTTAGGTAGTGAAGTAGCTAGACAGCAGAAAGCTAGTAATAGAATAAGGGGGCCATGTTTCAGCCTCAGCAAGCATCGGAACTCAGCAGTTTTGGCCATGTGGCTCAGGCTTTAGAGTCAAGAACAAAAGGGACTACTGGGACAACTGATGCTGGTTAGCTGGAGCTAAGAAATTAGTGGTAATTAAGAAAAGACATAGAGAAACTGAGGCATGAAGCAAGTTAGGAATGTAGAAAGACCAGTCACCATTACTGGAACTGGCCTATCTGCAAAGAGTTAGGAAAGAAGGCAAGTGAACTAGGTGGAACCAAGCTGAAAACCAAGTTGAGAACCAAGCTGAGAACCGCAGTGACAGGGCAAGGCCACAGTGACAGGGCAGGACCACATTCTTGAGAAAGATAAGCGTACAGAGAGTTTTCACCTGACCCTGACTCATGTAGGTTAGGTTCCTTCGGAATCTTCCACTATTTTTATGTTATACCACCCTAGCAACCCCCTCACCCTCTCCTCATTCCTTGGTTTGTGGTTTTTCCCTTTAAAAACACCTCTCAAACTGGCTGTCGGGGTCAATTCAGCTCCTGCGTGGGCATACAAATTGACCGGCAGCTAGTTGTCACGCCCTAATAAACAACCTCGTAATTGCTCCTGTACATGGTGTCTTGAGCAGATTACTGGGTGGTCGCGACTTTCTGAGACTTGAGAGAGGGTCTCCCCTCTGCGGAGGTCTTCAAAATCTTCTCTCAGCCCCTCTGGCACCATGCCTGCCTGGATGCTGCCATGCTCCCACCTTGTTGATAATATGTAGCTGTAAGTAGTTAATCTGCTCTGATTTCCTGGAGAGTGATCACACTTCTTGCCACTCACCTGAGTTCTCTGGATTCTTGAATGAAAGACACACACACACACACACACACACACACATGGCATTATTTTTAATATGCCTTACTAGCTCAATAATTGGGCTTTCCCTAACTCCACATGGCTAACCCACTTTTCCCCCCGATATTCTTGAGTTATCACCTTTTAAAATCTACATTTCTTCCCCCTGAACACCCACACTCCAGTGTCATTCCCTTCCCCACATCCTGCCTTTCTGTGTTTATAACCCCTGCTGAATGAATTATGATTTGAGAAAAAATAAATTATATTTTTAAAAATCTATATTTCGCCAGACAGTCGTGGTGCACGCCTTTAATCCCAGCACTTGGGAGGCAGAGGCAGGCAGATTTCTGAGTTCGAGGCCAGCCTGGTCTACAGAGTGAGTTCTAGGACAACCGGGGCTACACAGAGAAACCCTGTCTCAAAAAAACCAAAAAAAAAAAAATGAAATCTATATTTCATCTCTGCTACTACAGACCCAACCAGAGAAGTGACTCCTGTGACCACTTTCCTGAATTTTTACATGTCAGAGCAGTCTTAAGTCTGACCTTTCTGCTCATTCACAGCACATGTGTATTAGAAGCCCAACCATTGAGCTAGTAAGGCATATTGAAAATAACAATGCCTATGTGTGTCTTTTATTTGCAAATCCAGAGAACTCTGGCAGGTGGCAAGAAGTGTGATCACCCACCTGGAGCTCAGAGTAGATTAACTGTTCACCTCTACAATAATAGACAGAACCTTTGAACCTGTAAACCAGCCCTAACTAAGAGATGTTGTCCTTATAAGAGTTGCCTTGGTCATGGTGTCTGTTCACAGCAATAACACCCTAACTAAGATATATATAACAGAATAAGGTAACATCTGGTTTATAAACACCAAATAACAAAATAAATATACAGAGGAAGGAATTCCACAGTCTCAACTCCAGGAAGGGGAGTCTGTGTACCATAAGTTGTATCTGTGAACACCAGGAGCCATGCCCTGGATTTCAATTTAATCTCCCCTTGGCTCCTAGGTACAAGCTGTTGCTAGGAAAGGAACCCATGAAAGTGGTGGGGAAAAATAGAGAGATGTGTTCAGTTTCCATAGCTGAGACTGGGCACATGGAGGAACTGGAAAGGAGACAGTGACCTTGGTATCATTTTGTCCCACTCAAAATGGTTTGGCTGAGATCAAATGGATCTGTGACCCTCCACGGTAGCAGAAATTTAAGTCCTCGAGAAACTAACTTGCTAAAACTAGCTATCCCTAGTACTCTTGAGTGGCGCTTTACCCATTTAGAAAAGCAACTGCTTGGGGACCCAATGATACCAAGTAGACCGTTGTTCTTCATTTTCCCAAACCTGATTCAAAGTCTCCCCAATGTGGGAACCAGCTTAAAGGAAAGAAGGGAGAATCTTAGTCTAGAGGGAGAGAAGATAAGGAATAAAACTTAGGTTATGGGGATCTCTTGCTTTCCTCGAGCTCTACTTACTCTACTTCCTGTTGGGCCAGGAAGTCTCTAGTCCTACCACCATGGTGGTTTGAATCAGTACAGCCTCCATAGGTACCTATTTTTGAATGCTTGTTTCACTGAATGAAAGTTTTGAGGAAAAATTAAGAGGTATGGTCTTGTTGGAGATGTGTTACCAAGGGTGGGCTTTGAGGTTTGTAAAGCCCAGGCCAGATATGACTGCTGCCTTCAGTCAGGATATGAGCTCAGATACTTCTCCACCACCATGACTGCCTGTCTGCTGCCATGCTCCCAGACATGATGATGTACTAACCCTCTGAAACTATAAGCAAGCACCTAATTCAAAGCCTTTCTTTATAAGTTGTCTTGATAATGATGTCTTCTTGCAGCATTAGTACAGTAACCAAGACACTCCCTGCCTAGAGGAATTTGCTTTATTTCCTTACTTTTTCTTGAAACTTGGTTTAGCCTGATTATTTCCCTTTCCTATTCCCATTAATTAGAGTTCCACCCACCCATTCCTAAGGAAGAGATTTCTTGCATCTAAATGGAGGATCTTTTAGAGTCCCTTAGGTTGTGAGAGTAAAAATTAAAAACAACTTGGCAAAGACCGCCGGACGGCTTGCTGAGCTTGCTGAGAATAGCCATAATAAAAATATCAAGCCCCTCTAGGGACAAGGTGACCAAAAATGTAGAAACAACGAAAGACATATCTTGACCAGTCTAAACATGCCCAAGTGAGTAATGGGCCACCTGGTGTTTATCCTAGAAGGTCTGAGGTTTCATGGTCTTAAATAGTGGGCCATCCAGCCTGTCAAAATGATTGCTTACGCAAAGTGCTGATGTTTGAAATATCTAATTATATGTAACCGCGCCAGAATTTCCCGCTTTTCCTTTCCCCCTTGTGCCTCCCCCTATAAAAGTTCTAAACTTCCTGGGGTCTTCATCGAAATTCTCTCCCCTGTGTGGGATGAGTTTCGATCCGAGGGCCCTCGTTAGTAAACTGCCTTTTGCCAATTGCATCAAGTCAGTCTCTCATGTCTCCTTGGATGCGAGCTGATCAGGACTTGAGTTGGGGGTCCTCTTCGGGAGTCCTTACACTGGGATTAAAGGCATGCGCCACCACTGCCTGGCGTGAACCTCTTCTCAAACCTGTTACCAAGTCTTTTCAAAGGCTCTAACAGGCTCTCCTTAAAGTCCCCCTTACACCTCCCTGACCTGACTCTTTCTTTCTCCCTCTATGTAACCAAAAAAAGAGGATTTCTCATTGGAGTCCTAGGTCAACAATTGGGATCCTCTTTTGCACCTGTAGCATACCTGTCACAAAAACTAGATCTAACTATCCAGGGGTAAGTACGATATATTTCGTACTGTAAGCAGCTGTTGAACTCCTTATTTTAAAATCAAAAAGACTAACCTTTGGGTCACCTATAACCATCTTCTCTTCTCATAACCTGTCACAGCTCCTAACTTACAAAGTCTTACAGACTCTACTTCCCTCCTGGGTTCCTTCCCGTCAGGTAGCACTAATAGATTCCATACTTACTTTCCAATTATACCCACTCTTAATATTCCCAATCTTCTTCCTTGGCCAAATAGTAACCACTCCCTATCTCACTCCTGCACTGAAACCTTAGAAAAATGGTTAACTCATCCTTCACACATAGAGAAGGGCACATTGCCTCAGGCCATCTGTACCTGGTATACAGATGGCAGCTCTCTTTTATATAAAGGGGCCCAAAGAGCTGGCTACTCTATAGTGTGGGACACAGAGGTGGTTGAGGCACAGGCCCTCCCTGCCCATATCACCAATCAACAGGCTCAACTAATAGCTCTTACCTGTGCCTTTCATCTAGCACAGTGAGAATCAGTAACTAATGTAAACTAAATTATGGCCATGCTAAAGGCCTCCCATCTCCCAACAATTGGAATTTTCCACTGCAGGTCCCACCAGACAGATGACTCTATTGTCTCCAAGGAAAACAACTGAGCCAATGAGGCAGCTAGAGCTGTGGCCCTTAGGGCCTAGACTCCCCTCTTCCTCCCCAAGGCATCCTTACACGACAACTCACATCCCAAACACTCACCCCCTGACACTCATCAAACTCTGTCCTTTCTTCACCAACTCTTTCATCCTAACAGCCAACCATTGTCTTATTTTTTTAAAACCCACCTACAGCCTACTCCTGAGGACTTATGTTTCTTAAAATCTATCACTCCCTCTCGAAAAATCTGTCAGATATCAGACTCCAACTCGAGATATTGTAGCCTCCTTTTTCTTACCCATCAGGCTAGAGGTTCCCTTCCTGAAACCAACTGGCAACTTGACTTTACCCATGACCACTGTAAAATGTGCCAAGTATGTCTTGGTCTTGGTAGACACCTTCTCTGGGTGGGTAGAGGCATTTCCCACTACCAACAAAAGGGCTCAGACAGTTTCTGATCTTCTTCTAGAGATCATCCTCTGATTTGGTGTCCCAGCCTTCCTCCGGTCACACAATAGTCCCAAATTTACCTCCCAAGCTTCTCAAACTCTATCTAAACCTTCAACATCCCCTGGCATATTCATATTCCTTATCATCCCCAGTCTTCAGGAAAGATAGGAAAGACTAACCGTTCCCTAAAAACCTCTCTTGTCAAACTGTCATAGGAACTTCACCTGGATTGGGTAAAACTCCTCCCCCTGGCTCTTTTTAGGATATAAGCTCTTCTCAAGCAACCTCTCATCATCTCACTTTTAAACTCATGTATGGACATCCAGACCTAACTCCTGGCCTTTCATCTAAATGTCTCACCTCCCTGATCACCTACTCACCCCATTACTTTGCTGCCTCCACTCTCTCCTATGAAACTTTGCTGACCACCATCTACCAAGACCACATGCTGTCCCTCCGCCCACTGCCTATCAATATTAGGGAACAAGTTCTTCTCTCCCCTCCACATATTGATCTGCATCTCTCTCTCCTAAATGTCAGGGCCCTTTCAAGGTGATCCTTATGACCCCTACAGCTGCTAAACTTGAAGGACTCTCTCATTGTGTCCACCTTTCTCACCTCAAACATTTCACCCCTCTACCTCAAAATGACTCTTCTTCCTACACATTGACCCCAACAGGATCTTTCTCTCTTAGGCTCCAGAGGACATCAAGATCATCCACCTTATCCCCCATCCCAGAAAACTGAGACTCCACTCCAGCAGCTACGCTCAGACCCACTGGATTAGACATGGGCTCCTCATCCTCCCCCTGCTGTCCATTTCTATCCAGGGTAGCCCTTACATCTGGAGATCCAAGGTTTGAGAAACCCCCACTGATAACAAACAGTCTTTCCAAATAGGGTCAGGAAACTGCTCCATAGCTGGAGGCCAGGAGCTGATCCAGATTGCTGTCACCCCTATGTCCACCACTACATCCAAATATTATCACATCTTTGTCTGCTTCTTCTTTGACCAGACAAAAAAATGATTGTAAAAAATGGCCAGACAAATATGGGGGTTGCCCATATTGGTCTTGCCAGATACATATGCTAGGATCACAGACCAATCACCTCTTCTAGCAACAATGCAAGGCCCTCTTCTGTATTTAAGACCCAATGGAACCCCAGGTGGGAAACAGGAGTTGTTGATAAGCTCTATCTTTTTCTGTTTGTTTGTTTGTTTTTGGTTTTTGGTTTTTCGATAAGGTCTATCTTAAAAACCAATCTGGGTCTACATTGAGAACTATTCACATCCAGACAAAACATGTCTCAATTGCCCAACCTCTAGGAATTGGAAAAATACGAGAAGTAATCAAATACTCCTCCAAGGTCCTTACTTCGTTGACATTACCCCTCATAAATGACACTAACCTGTCATTTCACCTTCTGCTTCAGACCCTGACCTCAGCTTGCCAACTCCTTAACATCATCCAACCTGGTTGCTTTAAAGATTGTTGGCTATATGTACCCCCTGGAAATAACTCACAATTGCCACTTGAGCAGCCTCTCCAGTGATACTGCCAAGTAACCTTACTTCACCAGCTGCCCTGACTCCCGATGCCATGACCGCATACCTTTTGTCTTTCTTTCCTTTTGGCATTGGCAGACTGTTTTAAGACATCCAGGACATGTTCTGTAGGAACGCTAAGCTCCCTAGACTGCAATAGAATGACAATCCTTGATATATCGAGGTAGATGGTGGTCAGCAAAGTTCCACAGGAGAGAACGAAGGTGACAAAGTAATGGGGTGAGCAGATGGTCTGGGAGGGGGGAACACTTAGGTGAAAGACCAGGAGTTAGGACTGGACGTCCATACATGAGTTCAAAAGGTGAAATGAGGAGAGGTCGCTTGGGAAGGGCTCGTAGCCTGAAAAGAGCCAGAGGTAGGAGTTTTACCCAGTCAAGGTGAAGTTCCTGTGACAGCTTGACAAGAGTGGTCTTTAAAGAGCGGTTAGTTCTCTCTACCTTACCTGAAGATTGAGGGTGGTAGGGAATATGAAAATTCCAGGGGATGTCTAGGGCCTTAGATAGAATTTGAGAAACTTGGGAAGTAAATTCAGGTCCATTGTCTGACTGGAGGGAGGTAGGGACACCAAAACGGGGGATGATCTCTCTGAGGAGGAGATCAGAGACTGTCTGAGCCCTTTTGTTAGTTGTGGGAAAAGCCTCTACCCAGCCTGAGAAGGTGTCTACCAAGACCAGGAGGTACTTGACACGTTTTACAGCAGGCATGTGGGTAAAATCAAGTTGCCAGTCGGTTCCAGGTAGGGAACCTCTGGCCTGGTGGGTAGGAAAAGGAGTGTTACGATACCTTGAGTTGGGATCTGACATCTGACAGGTTTTGCAAGAAGCAGTGATAGATTTTAGGAAACTTAAGTCCTCAGGAGTAGGCCATAGGTGGGTCTTAACAAAATAAGACAACGCTTGGCTATTAGGATGAAAGAGTTGGTGAAGATAGGACAGGGTTTGACGAATGTCAGGAGGTGTAGGTGGGGATGTGGGTTATAGTGTAAGAATCTCCTTGGGAGAGTGAGATGAGTCTAGGCCCCTAAGGGCTGCGGCTCTAGCTGCCTCATCAGCTCGGTTGTTTCCCTTGGAGACTATAGAGTCATCCGTGCGGTGGGATCTGCAGTGGACAATCCCAATAGCTGTGGGGAGATGGGAGGCCTTTAGCATGGCCATAATCTGGTTTGCATTAGTTACTGATCCTCCTTTTGTGGTAAGTAACCCGCGCTCCTTCCAGATAGCAGCATGGGACAGGAGGATATGGAAAGCATATTTGGAATCTGTGTAAACGCTGAGGGATTGTCCCTGTGCCAACTGGAAGGCACGGGTAAGGGCTATTAATTCAGCCTGTTGGTTGGTGGTATGAGCAGGAAGGGCCTGTGCCTCTACCACCTTGGTGTCAGACACTATGGCATAGCCAGCTTTCCTGACCCCTTCATGAAGAAAGGAGCTTCCATCTGTATACCAGGTAAAGGTGGCTTGAGGCAATGTGCCCTCCTGTATGTGTGAAGGATGAGGTAATAGTCCTTCTAAGGTTTCAGTGCAGGAGTGAGATAGGGAGTAGTCCGTATTAGGTTGAGGAAGAAGATTGGAAATATTAAGAGGTGGGCATGATTGAAAGGTGAGGGTGGGGTCTTCTATTAGAGCTACCTGAAGAGAAAGAACCCTGCAGGGAGGTAGAGTCTGTAAGCCTTTATAAGTTAGGAGCTGTGACAGGCTGTGAGAAGAGAGGACAGTTATAGGCGATCCCAGGGTTAGTTTCTTTGATTCTCGAATAAGGAGTTCAGCAGCTGCTAAGGTACGAATGCATGGTGCCCATCCCTGGATGGTTGGATCTAGCCTTTTTGACAAGTATGTTACAGGTGCAAAAGATGGTCTCAGTTGATGACCTAAGACTCCAAGGGCAAATCCCTCTTTTTCAGTTACGTAGAGGGAGAAAGGACGAGTCAGGTCCGGGAGATGTAAGGCTGGGGCCTTAAGGAGAGCCTGTTGGAGCCTTTGGAAGGGCTTAGTGACAGGTTTGAGAAGAGGTTTGTGGGTGGGGCCTAATGTTGCTTCATATAAGGGGCGAGAAAGTAGGGAAAAGGAAGGAACCCAGGAACGCAAGAAGCTAGCCATTCCTAGGAATGATAGAATCTCTTCCTTTGTAGAAGGAACAGTTAGAGACTGAATCAGGTTCTTTCTATCTAAGGTAATAGCCTTGTGGGTTGGGGTAATTTCTAGTCCCAAGTAGGTGACTTGAGGTGTGGACAGTTGAACTTTAGAAGGTGAGACCCTGTAGCCCCGACTGGAAAGGAAATTTAGAAGAGCAGCTGTGTCAGCTTGGCTAATTTCTAGGGAGGGGCTACAGAGAAGGACATCATCTACATAAACTACAATCTTAGATCTAGGGAGAGATAAAGAGATTAAGTCAGAAGCTAGGGCCTGTCCAAACAGATGTGGGCTGTCCCGGAATCCCTGAGGTAGAACAGTCCAGGTAAGTTGGGTAGAAAAGTGGGTGTCAGGATCTGTCCAGGTAAAGGCAAATATGTCCTGTGACTGGGTGTCTAGAGGGATAGAGAAAAAGGCATCCTTGAGATCTAGGACTGAAAAATGAGAAGTCCCTGAGGGGATAGTAGAGAGAAGCGTGTAAGGGTTAGCTACGACAGGATGGAGGGGAACTACGGCAGAGTTAATGCGCCTGAGATCTTGAACCAGGCAATAGGTGCCATTAGGTTTCTTAACTGCCAGTATAGGGGTGTTAAAGGGGGAAGAGGTAGGTCGAAGGAGTTTTTTTCTTAAGAGGTCAGCAATGATAGGCTTAAGTCCCCTGAGGCTCTGGAGAGAAAGAGGGTATTGTGCTTGGCAGATGTACCTGGTAGAGTCCAGTAACTGGATGACAACAGGAGAATGATGTTTAGCAACAGAGGGGTTCTGGACATCCCAAACGCGGGGGTCCACCTGAGAAGCTGGTAAGGGAAATAACATGTTCGTGTTAGTAGAGTGATTGGCTAAAAGGAGGAGCAGAGGAACTGCTGGTGAGCTTGGGCTTAAGCGAATTGGTGGAGCAAAGGAAATAGAAGCTCCCAACTTAGCTAAAATATCTCTTCCTAATAAGGGGACAGGACATGTAGGCACTACCAAAAAGGAATGGGTGAGAGGCACACCCCTAAAAATGCAACTAAGTGGGGGAGTCTGGTGAGGAAGGTAAGGTTGTCCTCCTATCCCAACAATCGGAGAACGCGAAGGTGAAGTGGGTCCCCAAAACTCCGTCAGGACCGAGTATGTGGCCCCAGTGTCCAAGAGGAAGGAGATGGTTTTCCTGCACACCATAATCTCTACCCGTGGCTCTCTGCTAGTGATGGGCGTGGTCGGGTCAAGAGAGCTTGGGGCCCGTCAGTCCTCCATAGCCAAGCCTAGAAGGTCAGCTGAAGGGTTTTCTGGGAGCGATGTCCCTCTGTTTTGAGCAACATGAGGGCAGTCGGTCCCCCAATGTCCCTTCTGATGGCACTTGGGACATGGTCCCCTTGGCTTGCTGGGGTTAGGACAGGCTTTTACCCAATGACCATGTTGACCACATTTATAGCAGGGGCCAGGTGGTGGTCTCTGAGCCTTCGAAGACCAGCAGTCTGGGGTAGTGGCTGAGGCTGGTCGGACAGCCTTTGCCAGTATGTGGTATTTCTGTTTACGGGCTTTCTCATCTCTCTCATGGTACACTTTGAAGGCCAACGCCAAGACTTCCGCCTGTGGAGTTAGGGGCCCCCTCTCCAATCGCCTAAGTTTAGCTTTTATGTCGGGGTAGCTCTGGGAGAAAAAGTAGGTCATAAGGAGTTGCTTACCTTCTGAGCTTTCAGGGTCCAGATTAGGGCCTTTGTAAGGCGTTCTAAGAATTGAGATGGATTTTCTTGTTTATCTTGGACAACCTCCTGAAGTTTCTCAAAGTTAACCGGCTTTAACGCCGCCTTCCTCAGGCCTGCCAAAAGACATGTTATAAATCTATCTCTGGCTAAGATACCACCTGTGGAGTTATAACCCCATCGAGGGTCCTGGTCAGGAACGGCTTCTGATCCAATTGGATAAGTCCCGTCTGTTTGATGGATCTGATCTGCATGTACTTTTGCCTCATCCCAAACTCGCCTGCGTTCATCTGGAAGTAGGTTATTAGTTAAAATCATGTGTACGTCATGATAGGTAAGGCTGTAAGACTGAGAAATATATTGAAATTCTTTAATGAAGGCAGAAGAGTTAGAGGTGTAGGAGCCCAATCTTCTCTCTATCTGGGAGAGTTCACTCAGCGAGAAGGGGACGTGTACCCTGACCAAGCCATCAACACCAGCTACTTCCCGTAGGGGAAGAACAGATGCTGGTTTCAGTGTTCCTGGAGGAGAAGGGGTAGGACCCTTAGCTTTGGAACGTGTGATAGGAGGAGTGAAAGTTGGTGGCAGTGTAGGACGGTTAGCATGGCCTGTGGCTGACACGGAAGGGGGGGAGAGGTCTAGAGAGGTCGAGCCAGTGGACTCAGGGGCGCCCTGGTGAGAAGAAGAAACTGAGGTAGCAGTTTGGGTTTTAGGCGGCATGGAAACAGGCTTGTGACGGAGGGGAGGGGGTTCGTCAGCTGGGTCTAGAGGTGTGTGGTCGTCTGGGGGTTGAGCAGGTGTCATTGCCAAGAGAACCTTAGGTGTAGAGCAGCAGGTGGAGTACATAGAAGGGGAGTAACGGAGGTAAATAAATGTACGGATATAGGGGATTTCCTTCCATCTACCGGACTGCTGGCAATATGTATTAAGACTCCGTAAAATAATGGGGTCTAGGGTGCCATTACGTGGCCACGTGGTCATCCCATTGTCTAAAGGGTACCCAATCCAGACTTTATTGCAAAGACGTATTAATTTGGAAGGTCTCAACTCAGGTGTTAATCGTAAAGATTTGAGGTTTTTCAGTAGACAGCCCAGTGGGGTGTCTGCCGGTATGGACGAAGACGATGAACCCATTGAGTGAGTTACCAAATTTAGCTTAGCGTCCTAAACTAATCTTTGGCAACAGAAATCAGGCACTGCTTATAATAATCGGGCCGTCGCGCGATTAAATAAGGGCCTCGACTGGGCTAACCCACCAGAAGTTAGCCAGTCAGGAGATAGCTCGGCTGGTACCAGCTTTTTGTGGAGCTGCAAGAGCTGAGGAGGGGTTACGAGCTATTCCGAGAGGGGAAATCACTCAATCGGCTCAAGGTCCTAGTTGAATAGCAGTTGTGGTTCGGCTAGAGGCCAGACACATGTGTTGGGGCAAAAACCAGCCCTGTGGTCCAGGAAGCGGTGGCCAGACGCAAACCCGGAGTCCAGGGCCCCTCACACGAACCAGAAGCTCCCTATGGATTAAAAGCCGGTGTGTGAATGAAATTGTGCAGTCTGGTACCTGGAAGGTGGAACCGAACCGGGGACCTGTGTGTCTGTCTGGGTATCTAGGCCACACGGCAGAGCACTGACTGGGGGAGGGGTGGGCTGAAATGGCACAGCTCACGTGGTGGAAGTTCGGTGAGTCTCAGCAGACACGGTGAAAACGGCAGGCTGCGCAGGGGTGTAGCAGTCACGGGCTGGTGGAGCTGAGGCTGAAGTGGCGGTATGGCTGCAGCGGCGGGAATGGCGGACCACATGGGCCTCGGAGCAGCAGCAGATGAAGTCTGAGTGGTCATTGTGTCTATCTTGTACGGTCGCAGCAGCTGAGGTCCCCGAAGTCTTCGTATCCGAGTCTCGGCACCAATGAAAGGATTCGAGCACAGTTTGGACAGACAACACCAAAGCCGATCCGATCCGGTTCCAAGGGAAGGGGTTTATTTGGGGAAGGGAATGGGAGAGAGGAATGGGAAGATGGCGAGTGAAGAGAAGACGAAGAGAGAGAGAGGTTGGGGGTGGTCCCAACTATTTAAGTGGGTGATGACGTGCGTAATTTCCCAGGTGTAGGTGAGTCAGGTAGGTGAATTCTGGGAGTGGTTATCCCAGCAACGTAGGAGTCGCAGGCCCCTGAATATGATGTCACCGGGCTCAGACTTATACTAACAGTAACCAAGAAGATATTAGAAGAAATCTCCCTGAGATTTCCAGTGCCAGAGGTAACTGGATTAGATAACGATCTTGCTTCTAAGTCAGGGATTGGCAGACTAATTGGAAGCTCCATTGTTCATACTGTCCCCGGAGCTCAGGACAGGTAAAGATGAACAGAACCCTAAAAAGAGACCTTAACTAAATTGCTCTCAGAAACTGGTGCAGGCTGGGTGGTGCCCCTTGTCCTGGCCCTGTTCCAAGCCCGGAGCACCCCTCTTGTGTGGGACCCCCACTCCCTCAACTCCAGCTCTTGACTCACCCCCCAGAAATGACTTTTCAAGCTGATAAGGATATTTTGGCTCAATTGTAAGCTTTCGAGATCAGCCACCAGGAATTGCAGCCTACACTTAGTACCTAAGAGGTTCCACCCAAGTAAGCAAAGTGGGAAGGGTCGTTCATGGTGCTGTTGAGGATCCCGACCTCCACTGAAGTAGATAAAGTAACTGCCTGACTTCACATAACTCAGACCAGCACCTGCACCTGATGCCAACTGGAGAACAGCCAGACACCTGAGCAACCCCCTCAAGCTCAAGCTCACCTGCTGTTCTACAAGGCCAGAGAAATCATTAAATGGCTATGGTGTATCTTCCTTCCCATGCTGAGCCTGAGCACCCCGCACAATCCTACCAAAGTGACTTGGCAAATACTCTTAGCTACTGGAAATGTGGCTTGGTCCTCTACAGTAGAATGCCTGCCTTGTGCCTGGCAGCCAGACCTTATCTTTGATCTCTGTCAGTTAGCAGCAAGCCTTGACTCTGGGATATCCCCACCCTAGAAACACAGGGGTGGAGATTACCCAAATGTTGGGGACAATGGACTTTTGAATCTAAACTGTGTCCCAGAAGCAGCCTTAGAGGATGGGGCTTAGGGTGCATACACCCAAAGTTGAGGAGTGTCCTTCGAGAAAGCCCATACATGTGTGCCCCCGAGATGAGAGAAGCCAGCAGCAGGCCCATCAGTGTATGTGTGTAAAGGGACAGCTACTTTTTCTGTGCTACCTAAGGGTGTAGAAAATTGAGAAGTACATACTGGAGACCATTCAGGGGGTGGGAGGAAGATAGTTAGATTCAATGGCAAAGGTACTGAAGGGACTAGCCGAAAGAGAGAGAGAGAGAGAGA